>NC_081186.1:53127308-53322308 GCF_029867415.1 Vicia villosa
CTGACGCGTACCCATTGAAGGTAAGGATCCAGGGAGATGCAAAGATGTTTTCCTAACAATCTTCTCCCTTTGCTGTGAACAAGACGCCAGGCTTGAACAATTTCCTTCTTCAGTATGTTGCCATGATCGTCGATGTTCTTGAAGAACAGACCCTCCAATTGGATGTTACTTGGTATATTTTTCATGGGATAGCCGTGTTGACGACGGGCTAAAGCTGGATTGTAACTGATTCCTCCCTTAGTTCCAATAAGGGGTATGTTGGGAAAACTTCCACAACTGAAGATGATCTTGGTTTCGTCGTTGTCAGGACTACACCAATCAATGTCTGTATGAGTGAGAGACATGATTTTCTGTGACCAGTAAAGGCCATCCCTCATGTTCCAGAAAGTGCTAGACTTCGGCAGGTGTGAAACGAACCATTCGTATAACAACGGTACGCAGCATGTGATTAATCCTCCTCGCTGTAGGTTTCTTGAATGCACAGAGTGATAAGCATCCGCAAGCAAGGTTGGAACTGGATTTCCAATCAAGAAGATCTTAATTGCGTTGATGTCGACGAAATCGTTAATGTTAGGGAACAAAAACAATCCGTAGATAAGCAAAGCCAAGACTTCCTCAAAAGCGCTCATATCTTGGATGCTGACGAAGTACCGAGCTTGATCAAACAGGAATTTGGAGGGCAATCCTTGAATTCCTCCTCTACTCACCATATGAGTTCTGATGTCGACTACGTTCAAAGGAGTAGTTGCAGCAATGATAATGTCGTCAGGATTCTTTTCCAAACCGGAGTACGGATCTTGCGCGTACACGGGTATTTCAATCAGACGAGAGTACTCCTCTAACGTAGGCATGAGCTGATAATCTGGAAAGGTGAAGCAGTGATACGTTGGATCGTAAAACTGTACCAAGGTGGGAAGGATCCCATCCACCATGTTGGTATTGAGCAAAGGCAGAAGTTTTCCATACTTCTCCTTGAAAGCCTGGGGGTTGACCACCAGTTTTTCGAGCTTTCCCAGTTCCTCGACCTGGGGAATCTTGAAGGTGTATTTCCTAGCTCTCTTTCTTCCAATATCCATGGTATAGATCCTTAAGTCCTTTCTCCGTTTCTCTCTTTCTATGAAGTTCAAAACGTTCGTTATTTAGTTTCCTTGAAAAACGACTCGAAAAAGACTCTTTTTGTTTTTAGTTGTTTATTAATGAATGATGCATGATTGCATGAATGCACACACAAGAGTTTTTAAACAAACATGGCGTTGAAGGGTATAGTGGTCATGAAGTCCAAACGCAATCCCCGCCCCAATGGTAAACTAAGGTTAAGGATTTTTGTACCTGTAGAACGGGTTCTAGGGGTCTCAGAGTTTTTGCTCAACCTTAAAGATACGTTGATTGGTATCTATAAGAGAGTTTTCTCCGAGTGTAGTATCTGCGTGACAATTACTTCCGTAATCACCGCTCTACGTCCTAAAAAAAAGGCTTTAAGTGGGGTTAATGTGTTTCTAGGTCCTCCTGGTACAAATCAGTCTCGGAATGCAGTGGCGCAGTTAATCACAACCAGCCAGGCAAATCCCAAGAGTAGACTTGGAAAACAAGATTAGAGGGCCTTCACCGGGAAGACATCCTCCATCCTATCTTATGTTGCACTCAAATCCGGGTATAGGATTTCTCACCACAAGGGGGAATCAAGCCCTTTCCCGATACAGAATAAACAAAATAAACAAATATATATGCAACAAACACATGATATGACACAGAGGTTAGGCAGGACCTCTCTTGTTTGAGGGGGAATTTGGCATCCCTAATTCCTCATTGGGGCTGGACCAGCAACAGGTCAACCATTGGTTTGGATGAAAAACCAAGGTTTTTAACACTTATATCCCCAGCAGAGTCGCCATTTTTCTGTGGTGTCGTTTTCTTTACCTCCCCGTTTCACTTGGGAGGACGGCACGCTAGACCCTTCACGCGAAATTTGGAAGGAGAATGCGCCCGTGGTGGGATGAATTTTATTTCAGTTCTTCCTACGATATCACACGAACTTTCTTATTTGTCCTACGAGTAGGAAAGGGAAAAAAAGATCTCAACTAAACCCTAGGAGTTTGCTAAGTGTGGGGATTTCACCTAGACTAGAAATTCTGGAGTCCGGGAGGTCGGTTATACATAGGGAAGTGTTTAAACACCCTACATATCTGTAGTACTCTACAGGAACCTTCTCTGTGTCATTTGTGATTGTGTTTGCTGCTAATGATTGGGAAAGTTTCTCCTTTGTGTTAGGAGAAGGAATTGATTTGATTTGAAAAGACAGACAGACAGACAGACTGACTATTTTTGGTATTTTATTAGCTCGCTGAGGTTCCTTGTGAACCTCATGCCTACATATCCCTAGTGGAAGTCAGAGCTTAATGTAGTTCGGGGAGCTAACTAGAGAAATTAATTGTTTTTTTTGTGCCTTGCTTGAAGCTCAAGGTTGAAGCTTGGAATTAAATCTCTGTTTACAGTAAAGAGACATGAAATCATCTCTACAGAGAGGTATTTGTACTATTCTACCACAAACATTTAAAGGAGTGACAGAATAACTGGATTCATTTCATTCAAGAGGGGAGTCTACTTGGTTGATCAAGTATGACAGCCAACGTGCCTCTAAAATGAAAGAAAGATGCTCATCCAAATTAGGGAAAGTGTACAAGTCTGGGGATGTGCCAGAGCATGTCTTTCAGAGTCCTAAATGGGAGACTTTGATTGAAATTGAAATTGAAATGTTTGTTTGTTTGAATGTGGTAGAGTAGTAAAAATATCTCTCTATAGAGATAAGCTATGTCTATTTACTATATGAAAGATTTGACTTTAGCTGGCTTGAATGAGGCCCAAGCTTGAGGCTTTTTGATTGACTTATTAATTATTATTGACTTTGGGAGATGACTCCACTGGGGATTAATTACAGGGTATTTTTGTGTTCTGTACAAAGCCCAGAATTGAGGCTGACTCTACTTAGGGAGACTCTATTTATGTGCCTTGTACAAAGCCCAAGGTTGTGGCTGACTGTTGAGGATAATTGAATGAATGACTCTATTTTGTGTGCCTTGTACAAAGCCCAAGGTTGTGGCTGACTCTAGCTAGGGAAAACATTATTTTCTGCCTTGTACAAAGCCCAAGGTTGTGGCAGACTCTTAAATAAACTGAGTATGGATGACTCTATGGGGAAAAGATCCTAGGTGTTAGGAATCTTTGACACATGAAAATATGGTTTATCTGCCTTGTACAAAGCCCAAGGTTGTGGCGACTGAGTGATGAAGAACTCACTGGGGAGACTCTATTATCTGCCTTGTACAATGCCCAAGGTTGAGGCTGACTCTTGACAGGGGAGTTTATTGTTTGGGTGCCTTGTATGAAGCCCAAGGTTGAGGCTAACTGTTTTTGTTGGTTTTGACTCTACTGAGGAGGTTTTATTTATTGAAAGACTGTTTTTCTTTGGAAGCTAACCCTTTCCAGGGATTTTGACTCAGCTGGAGAGATTATTTAGTAAAAGACTGACTTTATCATGTTTTTTGGAGGCTGACCCTTTCCAGGGGTTTTGACTCTTTTTTTTTGGGGAAATTATCTCCTAAGAGAAATGAATCTTTATTTTTTTGACATTTTTATTAATTGACTTTGGAGGCTAACCCTTTCCAGGGGATTTTATTGAAATGAAGGTTGATTTTAATTGACTTTGGAGGCTAACCCTTTCCAGGGGTTTTATTGAAATGAATGGCAGAAAGATTATCTAATGGAGACTTCTTGTTTAAAGCCCAAGATGAAGGCTGACACATGCTGAGGAGGAAATAAACATAGATCCTAGACTCTGCTAAGGAAGATTGATGAAGATAAGGGTGACAGAGACTGTCCATGTCTCTCATTCCAAAAATGTACTCAATGTAGAATTGAGACAAACTTAGCTTGTTTAAAGTCTGGTTTAAATTGGAAGAAACTCACCAGGGTAGGCTAAAAGGTGACTAAAGACCTATTCCTATGTTTATAAGAAACCTGATGGGTCCTTGTATACAAGCTCAAGAGGAAGCTGGAAATGCTTTTAAGAAGCCTGTGGGTCCTTGTACAAAGCCCAAGAGGAGGCTAATCGAGGGTCCTTGTTATAGCACAAGAGAAAGCTTATGTGGTTTTGAACTTATTTTGGCTCTAAGCAAATGGGTAAGAGGTTTCACCGGGAATAATTCCTCTTTGGGTGGATGTGTCCTATATTTTTGGATTCTAAGGTTTTTGCCAAGATGTTTCACCGGGAATAATTCATCTTGGTGGTTTGAACTACAGATCTCTAATTAGGAAAGAGCCTTCACCGGGAAGACATTCTCAATCCTAGGCCATATTCCTATAATATATATATAGTTTAACTGTCCTAAGGTTTATACTCAAACGTAGTTCTAAACTAATATATATGCACAATTTATATTTGACAGTAATTTAAATAAAGACTGTAAATTGAAAGCTTGTAAAGCCTAACCTGGATGGAGTGGAGGCCTTTGGAGAAGTATGTACAGAGCCTCAACAGCAATTTTTGTTGTTTTGTTGATAACAGTTGAATATATATATGATAAACAGTTAATGGTTTTTGAAAACAGAAGAAGTGAAGATGGACAAAGGTCACATAGGTATCTGAAGAGTTTCACCGGGAATAATGCCCTTCAAATACCAGAAGAATGTTTTGAAAACAGAAAGAAGATTTTGAAAATACAGTTTTGAAAACAAGCTAAGAAGAGAAGGTTTTTGGGACTTACACTCTATTAGAGGCCCAGTACTTTACAGTACTGGTGTGAAAGCAATTTGAAAAAAATGATTTGGAATGATGCAAGGTTTTGTTGTTTGAAAACCCTAATCATCCGTTTAATCAGAGATTGAAAACAATTTTGAATATTGACAAAAGTCAACTTAATTAAGGCAAAGATGAAATCTATACCCAATTAAGACCTAAATAATTAGGGTTTTATCATAAAATTCTTCACAAAGTAATTAGGTTTAAACAAAATGAATATATATATTTTAAAGTATTTAAGAAAACATTTAAAACATACTATTTTAAACCTAATTAAAATACATGAAATAAATAATATTTTTATGATTTTTTTGATTATTCACAAAGTAGGTATATTAAATAGCAAGTGTGTGAAAAATGAAGTGAAAATGATTTAATTTGATAAGTTTATTAATTGTGTGAAGTTTGTATAAAAAAAGAATGAAAATGGATGCTAAAAAATTGGTTTGGCCCTAGAGAGGTTCGAACCCACGCCCTTCATGATCACATTTCAAAACTTAACCAACTGAGCTGCGCGCGCAGCTTGTTAACTATATACCCTCAATATATTATATTTTCAGATAAGCCAGGAAATTCAAATTTTACGCGCGCCATGTTCATCTTCTTCCTCGAGCTTCAGATTTTCAAATTCCTAACTCTCTGGTTTCTCAACTAAATGGCATGATGTAAACATCAATCTCACTCGTTTTTGGACAAGGAACATGATTATGGGCTCAGAATTCATTTATTCTAAGTGTAACTAACGAATTTCATTATGAACACGAAGAACACATAAACCCTAATTTTAAAATTAAATGATGCACAAGATGAATAAATGAATGATGATAGAGGGTTTTCAATCCTCTGATGATGCTGAACAAGATAGAATCGAGCTTTACCACAAAGAGTACTTAAATTAAAGAGGTGGAGTTCAGAAACTTACCTCTGAAAATGGAGGTCGTGAGGATGATGGAGAGCACCTGGGCTTGAATGAATGATCTCAATAGCTTCCCTGAGACTCAATGATGCTAACTGAATGCTTATTACAGCCTGAATCCTTCTGAATTGTTCTATGGACCTCCCTCGATTTCAGCTTCAAGTGAACATGGAGGGTGTTGATTCTTGAGTTACAGATGAGCTGCAGCCATCTGGTTAGCTTCACTATGACCTGAGGAGTGTGCCTGGATGATTGGCTTGGCTCAGAACCTCCTGAATTACTCCATGGACCTCCCACTGCAAATGCTCCAAAGTGAGAGCAACAATGGTGTTCCTCCACTTACAGAAGTGATCCAGGTACTTGGATCACCTCAAATGACCTCCCTTGAGATGTTAGAATGTTCACTTCCCAAAGATGAGCTCTGGTTTGAAGAAATCGATTCTTCTTGCCAAAGAACTTTGAAAAACAATGAACATGAGAAGAGAAAGAGAAAGCAAGGAATATGGTTGCTTTGGTGTGTTTTTGAATGAGGAATGCATCTGTATTTATAGGCAAATGGATCAGTATAGCTGCAGAGGAGTGAGCTTCCTTAGTGAAGTTGATTTGCTTTCTTAGCCATGGAGGAAGTTTGCAAGTATCTCTTATGCAATGATGAGAATTTTGATTCCATTTGATCAATCCCCTAGCCCTCGATTTTGTTTAATCTTAGGGGACAATTCTGAGCCAGAAATGACCTCTAATTGGTTGGTGAGAAGATTCCTTGGGTGATTCATCAATTTGCCATAAATTCACAAATGTAATCATTACATAATCACATGTTCTTGTTTTTAGAATCTTCTTCAATTCTTATGGCATGGTGAAAATGAATGCATGGCATGGTTTCAGATGTGTTATGGGTCGTGTAGCATCCATAAGAGAGGTTATTTGCACAAAATTTGCAAAGTCCAAAAGTGTCCATGACCTATAATTTTACTTCATGAGGCCAACTTTGAACAAGCATAACTCTTAGCTCAAATTGAATTTGGAGAAGGTTGAACACAATTTGGAAAGCCCTAAACATCTACTTTAAATCATTAGTTTATGTCTTCTTCAGAATCATTTGGGAAATTTGTGAAAAATGAGCCCAAAGTTGGATGAAAACTAGGTTAAAACACTTAGAAAAATTTCTAAGTGTTTATGACCTAAACTTCAAAATTTCCAAAACTTCATAAATGGTTGATCTTTTGAAAAAAGTTCCTTTGTAAGATGTTGTTTTATTTTGCAAGATCTACAACTTTCATGTTGGAAGTTTTTTGAGTTGTGTAGGTGAAATTTTGAGTTCTCACTATGCCCTCAAAAACCCTAATTCCCGACTTTTTGCTCCTTGATGAATTTCTTTGAATTTCTTTGGTCAAATGACTTTAATATCCATATATTGATGATATTGATCTTTGAAAGTCATTTTTTGACCAAAAACCTTAAAAGTCAAAGGTGATCCCACACAGTTGACTTTTGCCTGACAAAGTGAATTTTTGGACTTTTGTGTAGAAACAAGATCTTATCCTCAAATGAATGATGTAAATGGATTATATTGAGGTAGTAGAGACTCTTGAATCATGTCTTAAGTTTTGGATTCATGCCCTGATTAAAAGTCAACTATCTTGGTGAATTAGGTCAAAAACCCTAATTGTCGACCAGAGGACAATGATGACTGTAGACTTTGAACTGAGATGTAATGTCCAGTGGATCTTGTCATATGAGTTATTTGAAGATGATTGATGTCTTTGAATGGTTCCCTGGGGCTTTTTAGGGTTTCCCAAAAGTGATCCCTGATTTTAGTCCTTGATAGGCTCCAAACCCTAGTCTGTTGATCTGAGTAATCCTGTGCTTAGAGGACTGGGTGTCTTAATCAATCATAGGTGTAATAATGAGGCTTTTGAGTCTTATGATTGTATTAGAGACTAATCCCTCTATTGATTGATCCTTTGCCTGAGTTTTCTTGTCTTTGAATACCCTCGATTGAATGTCAGGCTGCTCTGGGTACCTGCTTTGGCTTGATGAAAATCCTGAAGATATGTCATCTCAGGGGGGGTCAAAAATTAGGGTATGACAAGAAGTTACCTTGATCACCTCATTAGCTTGAAGTACAAAGGTTGTTGCCATGATTAGTCCAGAGTATGTCACTCTCTACCAAGAAGTTTTGAGACAACGGTTGACTGTTGGGTTTTCTTTCTCACCTTGTGTTGAGTTTTGAACTAAAATCCCCCGCATGTTAACTTGTTTGCTTTGATGTTAACTTCTTAGTTCCTCTGCAAGTTCGGAATGGTGATTTTCTCCAAAGAAATTTTCTTTGATTCCACATAATAGAGCTTGATGTGTTGTCCAATCTTTTTGATAAGAAGAAGATGATCTATAAATTCCTTGTAGAGATTGATAATCCCCACTGAGTTTGTTCCTCGTGGAAGAATTTTGCTTCAGTGTTCCTCCTCAGCTCATTTGTCAGGATGGAACTAATCCCCATTTGAGTTCATTCCTCATTTGGCAGAATCTTGTTTGACCGTTTCTATCCAGTTTGTTCATGGAGTTGAACTTTGGTCTCTTGCAACACTATTTTGAACCTCTCTAGGCTGGGAAACCTAGATTGAGAAGGCATTTATTTTGCACCTATTGAGGATTCTTCTTTCCTCAACAATGGAAAATTCATTTGTGGTTGATGTTCTTATCAGATATTGAAAGGCTTATTTTCCAGCAGTGATGTGCTTGAAAGCAAGGGGCAGGTTTTGACTTTGAGCAACTTGTGTTATCCCCATCATGTTTTGGTTGACAACAAATGGAAGCCTCTTTATTTGAGAAAGTTTGTGTGTCTCTACATATCAATCTTATCTTCACAGCAAGCGATAATCTCTCAGGCTTTATGAACTTCTTGATTCCAAATGGAAGAAGCTCAGCAAATGGTAAGTCGCTTCAGTGTAAGTGACAGTTTATATCCAGTTCCTTTTCTCAAGCCATGTCCTTGATTAAAGAAGAAGTTGATCCCTATTCTTAGCGGCAACTTATTGTTCTCAGTAGCTTATTGTCAACCATTGAGGCGGTAATTCAATTTTCATCTACCTTCAACTATTGAGTTGGTAGCTTATCGTCAACCATTGAGGCGGTAATTCAATTTTCTTCTACCTTCAACTATTGAGTTGGTAGTTTATCGTCAACCATTGAGACGGTAATTCAATTTTCTTCTACCTTCAACTATTGAGTTGGTAGTTTAACGTCAACCATTGAGGCGGTAATTCAATTTTCTTCTACCTTCAACTATTGAGTTGGTAGTTTATCGTCAACCATTGAGGCGGTAATTCAATTTTCTTCTACCTTCAACTATTGAGTTGGTAGCTTATCATCAACCATTGAGGCGGTAATTCAATCTTTCTCTACCTTCAATTATTGAGTTGGTAGCTCACCTTCAGTGGAACGTTGGTGTATTTTGTTCATCGTCAGTGGTACGTCGATGTATTTCTCTTTAATACCTTCAGTGGAACGTTGGTATATGTTATCGTCAATGGTACGGCAGTACATCCCTTTTCTACCTCCAGTGGAACGTTGGTAGCTCACCTTCAATGGAACGTTGGTGTATCATGTTATTCTCATCGTCAATGGCACGTCGATGTATGCATCTCTTCATACCTTCAATGGAACGTTGGTATATTTTATCGTCAATGGTACGACGGTATATTTCTATTCATACCTCTAGTGGAACGTTGGTAGCTCACCTTCAGTGGAACGTTGGTGTATTTTGTTATATCTTCATCGTCAGTGGTACGTCGATGCATTTCTATTCATATCATCAGTGGAACGGTGGTGTGTTCTTTGTTAGTGAAAGATGGGTATTCTGACTCCCCAGTGAAAGAGGATGCATATATTCTGATTCCCCAGTGAAAGAGGATGCATATTTTCTCATCCCCAGTGAAAGAGGATGCCCCCTTTTCTCATCCCCATTGAAAGAGGCTGCTTTAACCTCTCTGGTGCGAAATGTTTTCCCCAGTGAATTTTCTTTTCCCAGCAAAGTTTCGTCTCTCCAACAGAGTCTTGTCTTCCCCAATGGAGTTCCTCCCGCAAGACATTTTGTTTTCCCCAATGGAGTTCCTTTGCCTCCCCAGTGTTGCCGTGTTTCATCATCATCATATGCATTCATTAAACATCGCATTATGTCTTAGGTTCGAAAATTGTGTTTTATGTATTTAAGTCTCTTCAATTTCGTCAAAACGAAGATTTCCAATCATCGTATCTCCGAACCGAAGAAACTTAAATAGGGGCATCTGTCATACCCCAATTTTTGACCCTAAAATCATACATCAATTGCATATTAATCATTAATCAAGAGCACTATTGTGAAGCTCTATCTTTGATATTGTGATCATCACTGAGGGGAATCATCAAGCACTTTTAGCTTCTTATTTGTTTATACTAACCAAAATCTAAAAATATGCATTTTGTCTCTTTTGTTTATATTTTACAGGTAAAAGATCGGGCAAAAATCAAAACAGTGCAAGAAAGCAAATTTTTGAAAATTTGAAGAAGGAAATCGATTTACCTAAGAAGGAAATCGATTTCCCTGGGGCGAAAATTCAAAAATATAAGGAGGGAAGTGTGACATCATTTTGGAACCTATTTTATTTGATCATTTTGTCATTTTACCAATTTTCCACCCCACCAAAATTAATTTTCTTCATTAAACCCACTTAAACCCCATTTTACCATTTTTACCATTTAAATACCAATTAAACACAAGTTAATTAACCAAGAGAAAATGACCAAATTGCCACTACTCTTTCTCTCATCCTATAAATAGAGGTCTCTACTCTCTCATTTCTCAAGCTTGGAGAGCCAAAAAATTGCTTGCAAATTCATTTCTCACCCTTTTCAAAACCCTCACCCAAAGTTCATTCTCATAGAATTAGTGAGATTCACATTGAATCTTGCTAATTTTGAACTAAACCTTCTACATTTCACTCTTTTCTTTGTTTGTTCATCTCCAATTTTGAAGGATCTACACACTTTGTGCTTGTTCTTGAAGCTACTCCAAGATTTTTGTTCAAGAAGTGGTAATTTGCTAAATCCATGATGTAGATCTTTGTTGTTTTGGTTTAATGCATCTTAGATGCTACATTGATAATATTTGTTGGTTTTGTGATGGAAATTTCGTGCTCAAGTTAATGTGTGACCATAAGGTGTTTGTATATTTGTTCAAATCAAGTTTCATGCCTTTAAATGATGTTTTTGCTGAAATTTGCACTAGTGAAATCAATTTCCTTAAGGCTGAAATCGATTTCATGTTGTACGTAACTTGTTTTTTTTTGAAAACTGCACTATGGAAATCGATTTCCCCCTACATGAAATCGATTTCCTGCTGGCAGAATGTGGTTTTTTGCCTTTTTCTCAACATGTTTTGGTATCTCTTCTTCCTATACTTCCTTGATTATGTGCTTGTGTAATTTTCATTGTTCTCTTTTTATTTCTTGTGATCGATGAAGGTCTTAACATCTTGAGAATTCTATGGATTCTTGATGAAGACTAGATCATGTTATCTTTTCATTATTTCTCTTCTTATTTCTTATTTTCATCTTATTTTGTTTTGATCGATGAAAGTCTTAATATCTTGAGAATTCTATGGATTCTTGATAAAGACTAGATCAATTTATGTTTTCATTCTTATTTTCATCTTATTTTCTTTTGATCGATGAAAGCCTTGACATCTTGGGAATTCTATGGATTCTTGATAAAGACTAGATCAATTTATATTTTCATTCTTATCTCTTTCCTCTTATTTTCTTCAGATCGATGAAAGTCTTAATATCTTGAGAATCCTATGGATTCTGGATAAAGACTAGATCATTTCTTCTTCTTCTTATTTCTTTTGATTGATGATTTTGATACCTGGAGAATCCTCCTACATTTGTCTCGACTCGATAAAAAGATCAAATATGGAAGAGAATTGTATGCGGCTGATTTAAGACTTATGGAGGTTTATCGTGTAGTCGCTATGATTTTATCAAGCTTCTGATAAATGTCCATTGAATTTAAATCCGAGAACATCCTTCACTCACCATCGATCTTTCTTACTAACTTTGATAACATACTTGACAAGTTTCAAGATGATTATCTTTAACATCTAACAATTGACTTTAATTTCCGCAGTTTATTATATTGCTCTTTGTATTTTGCTTTATGCTTTCCTTTATCATTTCATCATGTTTATGTTTCCGCCATTTTCACTTTGTCCATTTGGAAGTTTATATTCCGCTATTTTTTTTCTTTGTCCATTTGGACGTGTTGCACCCCAAAATTTGCCCACCCTAATTTACTTATAATTGGCTTAAGCACTGCATTCATCTGCATACATTCATCAAGTCATCTAACACTCACGCACTCATTTAACCAATAACTTGGCGCATGATAAGGAGCATGGAACAAATTAAGGTTTCACTTAAGTATTGTCACAAGGTAAATTATTCCCTCAAAGATAGTATCTGGCGGTTAATCAAGGTCATGGTTAGTTCAGGTCTTTTGGAACAATGCATTTATGTGGAATTCTTGAAGCACGACGTATTCGTTGTTTGTCATACAAGTTTTTAATTTGGATATGGAATGCAAGTTTGAAGTTGATTTAAATTGAAAATTTGTTCAAAAGGATGGAAGTCTCAATGATACAAAGCTTAGAACATCCATGAGATTCATTGGTTTACAAGCTACAGGTTCAACAAATAAAATCAACATATTTATGAGGAAGTGCATCTTTCATTATCATTGGCCAAAATTCCATTCATTTCAAACACAACAAATTACAAGCCTACTATTCATTTTAAAATCCTTCATGTTACAGAAAAAATATACGAAGACCACACACATATCCAAAATCCAAATATTCACCATCTTGTTCACACACACATCTACAGATCCTAACTCTCCTCGTAAAATCCATTACAAAACTCAAATACAAGTTTCAAGAGAATCCACAAAGAAAACAAGTAAGGAAGATCTAATCCTAAGGCTTTCTTCATGCTCCGCTATCCTTTAACCCGACATTCTGCAACATTTGAAGCTTCACCCAAGGATGTCGATGGATGCTACTCATCGGTCTTCAAGATGCCTCATGTCCAATCATATCAATCCACTGCCAAAGTAATTTGAACCTACATGATCAAAGGCAAATAACATCGTTCAGCATCACAAAAACAAAAGGGGAGAAACCAGGCGCTGCACATTAACCAAACCAGCCCCATATCATACATACATGAACATCTTGACCACATAATCATTACCAAATCAAACCATAGTACAGAAGAGCAAAAATGCCAATAAATCAAGTTCAGTCCCTGTACTACATAAAGCTAAAATAACAAAGTCATAACAGTTGCAAATCCAAACACATTCAGCCCCTGCACTTGGATAACAGAGTTTCAAACCACCTATAACTATCAAAAACCAATTCCTAACCATCTTCATTCAAACAGTTCATATAGAATTAATTTAAGGTCTGCACATATAACCAGTTCACATACCAGTCAAATATCCAAACAACTAACCAATAACCAGTTTCCAACTAACTTTCATAAACCTACAACCGTCCTAACAGAATTTCGTTACACCTAGCTTACTAACAGCTATAACAGAATTTTTACCTATCCAAATAACACCCTAACTGTTATAACTAACTTTCAACAGAATGATAACAACCTAACCAAGTCCATAACTAACATAACAGAAAAAACAGTTTGTAACAGATTGTAACTAACCTCAAACCAACTTCAATCCTCACCATTCCTTTGATAATTGAGAGTCGAATCCAATGGCTCTGGGCTCTCCACTTTGTAACTGATTCCTAACTAACTTCTTCTCCATCAATCTCTATTTAAACAAACCTTCACCCAATTCAAGGCCTCCACCATTTTTGATCTTCACTTCACTTCTCACTCTCTCCCTTCTCCCTTCATCGCTCTCCACCAATTCTTCAATCTTCACTCTCCACTTTCTTCCACCATTTTTTGTTCTTCATTCACTTCCATCATTCTCCCGATTCTCTTCACTCGTCTCTGCTGCCATTCTTCTCTGCTCCCATTCACCATAGCCATTTTTCACAACCTCCCTTCATCACCACCAATTCTTCAAAAGAAAAAACTCTGTAGAGTAAAAAGAATTCGGAATCAGATCAGGGTTATAACCTGATAACAAAAGAGAAAAAAGAAGCGATAATAGATATGCAACAAACCTCTCCTCGGAACTTCATTGCTCATCTTCACTACAAAATCATCGAGAAAAGTTCTCGACGCCAATTCTCCATCGCTCATCTTCACAACACCGATGCATTCTTCAATCTCTGAACCTTCTCCATCGTCAACCTTCACCAACTCCTTAACCGTCAAATCTTCACCACTTCAAGATTCTGCATAATCCTTATTCAACTCTGAAAATCGCACAATCGTCATCTCTGCAACGACATTCAACAAACGGTTCTGCGAACAACAACACAAAGAAGAAGGAGAAACCGAAGAAGAATCAAGAAGAAGATAGAAGCAAGAGTTTGAGGGTTGTGAATCCCATTTCGATTTGAGGCATCTTTCCGAGCGTTTAGTATGAGAATCGGAGAGGTGAAGGCGTGTGGTGGTGACTGGTCACGGTATCGTTCAAGATTGCATCGCCGGAGAAGGGAAGAAAACACCGTTTGAAAACGAGAAAGAGAAGGTCTGAGACGAAGGGATTGGGAACGCCGCAGCCAAGGTAACCCTAATTTCACATTCTTCTTTATCTTTTTAGTAATTAAAATTGTTTATTCTAATAAATTCTGAATACTAATAATGATTGGATCAAACAATAATTAATCCTTGGGCCGAAATCACTGTCCATACCCCATCACTAGGCCCATCACACCATCGTTTTTGACACAAGAAAAATCTGTAACAAAAACATCTCCTGGGCCAATCATTTGGGCCCTGCGCCCCATTTATTCTTCACACCAATATTTCAGTTTACACCCCCTGGGCTTGTATTTCACTAATTAAATTTATGTTCTCTTTCATATTTTTTTAGTAATAGAATCCAATAAAAATCATGTTTTCTTATGCTATTTTTAGACTTTGATATAATTTGTGACATAGAAAATAATCATAAAAATAGTAGTTTTTAGGCTATTTGTTTTTAGTCTTTCTACTTGACTTGTAATTCAATTTCTCCCATAAAAATCAATATATAAAAATAGTAGTATTTTTGGTTCATTTTTGTACTATATTCTTGACTTGTCATAACATGCTTGTGTATAATTTTGTATCATTGTATCCTTACTCAATTTTGCTCATGTATCTTACTTATGACTTCCAATGTGACTTTTACTTTCATATTCTTTTATTCCTAACCTTAGGTAGAAACCATGATAACATTAGGTAGAAATTCCCTTCATACTTAGGCTAGTTTCTTTTCCTTTTCAACTTTAAATCATCTAACAAATACTTGAATTAAATCCCATAAAAAATACAAAGAAAATACTTAAAACACTAATAATCAAAGTGAAAATTCTTAAAAAGGGAATGGAAGCTTGAACGTCCCTTGCTTAAGGGAATGTTCGAGTGCTTGGATCTCCCTTGCTTAAGGGTCCCATTCAGGCGTAAGTTCCCAACTTCTAAAAAACACAAACCAAAGAGTAACTCGAGTTTCCCTTGCTTAAGGGATTTCCTCGAAACGCTCAAAATCTCTCTTCTCTCTCTTGCCTCCGAGGCATTCTTTCTCTTGCCTTCAGGGCATTCTTTCTCCTAATCGGACACGTTATTTCCGCTCCATTCCCAGCTTAAGACTCCAGAGGTCGAGCAGTGGAGTGCGAATGTAACTTCGTCCACTAAAAAACACAAAAATAAACAAAAACTAAAGAGCCGAACTACGGCGCTCTGATTCCTGAAAAGGATACGTAGGCATTGGGTCGCGGGGCCTAAGCGAGCACAACTATTTAAAACCCTTATTTTCCCCGTGTTTCTTTTCTTTCATTTGCATGCATTCCCTTAGTAATTAAGCTTTAGATTTACACACCCTTTAGATAGAAACAAACATAGGTGGATACCATCGAGTACGATGGGCGTGAGGGGTGCTAGTACCTTCCCCTTGCGTAACCGACTCCCGTACCCTATCTCTGGTCGAAAGACCTCGCTCTTATTCACCTTAGGTTTTCTGATATTCCTCTCCCTCTTTGGGATAAATATATTGGTGGCGACTCTGTTCACATTTTCGCGAGCGTGCGACAGGACGTATTGTTTATATTTCCCCTATTTTCTTTTGTCCACTTGGACCATACTTTACTTTTATGCTAAAACACTAATAAACAACAAAAATATAAAAAATGCTTAAGGCTCTCTTTTGGACTATTGGTTACTATCCTTAGCATTTTGGAGATTCGGACTTATGGACTTAGTGCCTCTGGACCCTTATTCTGTTATCACTCTGCTGTTATTCTGTCTGTCTGGCATTGGATTGTTGTCTGTTTGTGTGTGCAGGTATTTCCTTGAAAGTCCTTTATGGTTAATTCCAAGGCATTGAGATAAGGATTTTACTCGAAAACAGCCGTTACTCTGCCCGATTTTCGTCAGAATTTTATGTGCTTAATGCAAAGTGGTGCTAAAGACAATAAGTTCATCTGGATCCCCAAGTGGTAATGTGCTGGTTTGGTATTGATATTCCAAAGGATGGGAAATCTACCTTGACTCTTAATGTCAAGTGTTGGCTCCTTATTTCGGTTAGACCGTTCTTTTCCTTAGCTTTTATTTTATGCACTAGGTTAGCCTCTTCATCTCCTCCCCTTCTAAGATTTTCAAAATCTTCTCCCTTTTTCAAAAACCTTCTTATGTTTGTAAAACCTTTTTAAAACTCTTTCTTTAAAAATATCTTTTTCCCTTAGTGGCTTTTCTTCAAAAGTTTAGACACGACTAATTGTTGAAACGACTGGTTATACCCCACGATTTTGAAATTGATTAATATAATGAGATCTTTTCCGCGTGAGAGAGCTAGTGGCATACTCGTCGATTTTATCCGAGTTGGAGCCCTTCTTTCATTTGCGATGCAAAGAACTTGTTTGTTCTCATGCTCAAGATCAATGGCTGAGTATTTCTCTCCAACAACGATAAAGTGTTTATTCGTTTTTAAAACGTTTTCCCTTTTAAGCGGAACTACATTAGCTCTGACTTCTCCATTGCACCGAGGAGGTATGTAGGCACAAGGCTTAATGTCTTGCCGAGCTTATTTTAAAAATAAAACAAACTCTCTTTTTTAGCGCACACGACACAGATTTTCAAAAAGGTTCTTGTGGAGTACCACAGATATGAGGGGTGCTTAAAACCTTCCCCTTGTATAATCAACACTCGAACCTGAGTTCTTTTTCTTGTTTTAAAAACAAAATTTTGGGTTTTTCGTTCTTTTCCCTTTTTTTTTGGAAACAATAAAGCGCGGTGGCGATTTCAAACGAAATATTGAGTCGAGTCAATCCTATGGCTTCGGTCTCAGATTTTCCCCGCTGCAATCAGCACTTGGAGATGAGATACTATTTGATGGCAACTAAGAAACTTCAAAGGTTTGTTTCCTCATCAAACTTCTTACCAACACTTGGAGGTAAGATACCATTTGATGGAAACTAAGAAACTTCAAAGGTTTGTTTCCTCATCAAACTTCTTACCAGCACTTGGAGGCAAGATACCATTTGATGGCAACTAAGAAACTTCAAAGGTTTGTTTCCTCATCAAACTTCTTACCAGCACTTGGAGGTAAGATACCATTTGATGGCAACTAAGAAACTTCATCATCTTTTGGAAGATATCTCTGATGAGGAGAAAATCTCAAAGGTTTGTTTCCTCATCAAACTTCTCATTAGCACTTGAAGATGAGATACCATTTGACGGCAACTAAGAAACTTCATCATATATTTGAAGATATCTCTGACGAAGAGAAAATCTCCAAGGGTTGTTTCCTCATCAAACTTCTTACCAGCACTTGGAGGTAAGATACCATTTGATGGCAACTAAGAAACTTCATTATCTTTTTGGAAGATATCTCTGATGAAGAGTGTAACACCCCATAAAATTCTTTATTTAATTTAATTAATTTTTTTATTAAATATTAGAATTAAGTGGAATTAATTGGGAATAGGGATGAAATAAGGCTAATGGGCCAGTGTTGTAAGTAGCAGTTGGGGGGTGTATCAGTTGCAAAGCCCTTTTTCTAAAATAAAGTTATATTTTCATAAAAATAGAAAAGAGGAGTATTTTTGTGAAAAAAAGAACCAAAAGGGAGCAGAGGAGATTGAACGTGAAATTGGGAGAAGAGCAAGTGCGAAGAGGAAGAGCATTCAAGAATTCGACATCGAGGTAAGGGGGGATTCTTCTCATTAACCTCTATTATGGGTTGTATGAATGATTCGATGGAATTTGTATGTTAGGATTTCGAATTGGATTATATGTCGGATTGGGGTTTTGGGGTTTATAGAACTTTGATTCAATTTAGGTTGTGAATGATGAGTGGTGATGAACAATGATGTTAAACATGATTAGAAGTATGTGTAAACGTGCATTTTATGTCGTATGTGTGGTTTATTCTGCTGAAATTCGTGCTGGTATGATTTGAGAGCATTTGGGAGGCATAGAATGCTGTTTTCTGCAGGTTGGGATTTCTGAAATCACCGGTTCGCGCCGCGTGCACAGGGTGGCGCCGCGAACAGGTGGACTGAATGGCAAGATGTTTTGATACGCACAGGTCGCGCCGCGTACCTGTGTTGGCGCCGCGAAGGCGTAACTTTTTCCTCGCGTCGCGCCGCGTGTAGGTGTTGGCGCCGCGAAGGCGTAACTTTTCCTCGCTTCGCGCCGCGTGTGGATGTTGGCGCCGCGTGCTGTGCCGTTTGGGATTTTTGTTAAAGTTTAACGATGTATAACTTTTTAACCGTTAGTCTGTTTGATGTGTCGTTCGAACATAGTGAGGCTAATTCAGTGATATATGCAATAAAATAGTGTTTGAGTTGCGACTCGAATTTAATTTAAACACTTGATTTAATTGGTTGCGGTGGTTTATATTGTTATTGCATTGGTTGATGATTATGATTGTTCAGTTGTTTGGTGTTGATGATTAGCATGCGGTATGTGATGCATGCATTTCATAATCATGTTGTGGGCTGTATCCCTTATGGTGGTGGGACAGCGGTAGCTAATTCCCATTGTGTGGAATTGGTGAGAGAAGTAGCCGAATCTTTATGGTGGTGGATCGGTGAGATGGGTTATCCCATGTTTGGTACCACATGCATTTAGTTGCATTGCATTAGGTTGTTGTGTATAATTGTAACATGAATGGAAGTTGTCCAATGTTATGATTTTTGTGTATTTTGGTATGAATGTTGCTATATTATCTGAACATAATTGATTTGGGTGAATAATATATGGATGAAGTCGTATTGTTTATATACCTATAACATTTGTTAATGCGAATGAAACTCACCCTTACTGTTGTTATTTTTCAGATTGAGGAGTAGCTTGCGTACTTGGTGAGGATTAGCTCGTCAAGTAGTTCGTTAGGGTCAGTTGGGTCAGTGTCATGCTCTGGTCGTGTAACACCGGGAACGTTATTTTAGAATTGGCTGATAGACTTCTGTTTTGTTTATGGTTTATGGTTGAATTATGAGTCTCCGACTCCAGATGTTTGATTATTCAGTTGTTAAGAATATTCTGCTGTGTTAACATGCTACCTGAATAATTTTTGGTTTATCGTTCCTTTATGGCATGACATGAATATTGTTTATTTTGTTGGCGTTGTAATACTCTTCTTCATGTTTTACTCTGATTTTAATGTTAATTTTCCGCGGGGTTTAGAAGGGTGTTACAATAGTGGTATCAGAGCATAGTCGGTCGTTTGAGTCAGAGTCTTAGTGTCGGTTAATCCTTCGTATACGATTAGTGTAAAATTGACACTGTCGATACTTCTTGTTCTAATGAATATTGTCTGATATTTAGCAGAACAATGGCCGGAAGAGGGGGAAGAAATGACGACGCGATCGCTGAGGCTCTGGGCATGATTGCTGGTGTGTTGGGAGGGAATGCCAATGGAGCTGGTATTGGTGCTGACAGGCAGCTGAATAGCTTTCAGAGGAACAATCCTCCTTTGTTCAAAGGCACGCACGATCCCGAAGGTGCTCAGAAGTGGCTGAAGGAAATCGAAAGGATCTTCAGAGTGATCGATTGTGCTGAAAATCTGAAGGTGAGGTATGGGACTCACATGCTGTCTGAAGAAGCTGATGATTGGTGGATGGCTAGTAGAGATGAACTTGAATCTGCAGGTGTAGCGATCACTTGGGCGGTATTCAGGCGAGAATTCCTGAGGAGGTACTTTCCTGAGGATATTCGGGGCAGGAAAGAAGTTGAGTTTTTGGAGCTGACACAAGGTAATATGACGGTACCGGAGTATGCTTCAAAATTTGTTGAGCTGGCCAAATACTATGTTCACTATAACAATGATGAAGCGAGCGAATTTTCGAAGTGTGTTAAGTTCGAGAATGGTCTCCGTGATGAAATTAAGCAGGGAATCAGGTACCAAAGGATTCGTCGGTTTGCTGATCTGGTAGATTGTAGTAGAATCTACGAAGAGGACAACCTGAAGCTGAAGTCATCTCACTCCCGTGAGTTAGTTGACAAGAAAGGGAAGAAGCCTATGGACCGTGGTAAACCATATGGTAGAGGTAATTATAAAGCTGGAAGTTGGAAGAAGCCTAGTGGGGGAGACTCTAGTGCTCCTGTTAAGTGCTTTAAGTGTGGGGAGCCTGGACATCGTGTTCACGAGTGCAAAAGTGAGGAGAAGAAGTGCTACCGGTGTGGTAAAGCAGGCCACATTGCTGTTGACTGCAAGGGAAGGACTGTGACTTGTTATAACTGTGGTGAAGAGGGCCATATCAGTCCACAGTGTCCTAAGCCAAAGAAGAATCAAACTGGGGGTAAAGTTTTCGCTTTATCAGGTTCAGAGACTACCCCGGAAGATCGATTGATTAAAGGTACGTGTTTTATCCATGGCACTCCTTTAATTGCAATAATAGATACTGGAGCAACTCACTCGTTTATTTCATTGGATTGTGCTAAACGTTTGAACTTGGAAATATCTGATATTCGTGGAAGTATGATCATTGACACTCCTGCGTCGGGTTCAGTGACTACTTCGTTTGCCTGTTTGAACTGTCCAATTGATATTTTTGGTAGAGAGTTCGGAATGGACTTAGTATGCCTTCCGTTGGAACAACTTGATGTCATCCTGGGTATGAATTGGTTGCAATTTAATCGGGTTCATATCAACTGTTTCACGAAGACAGTTATTTTTCCTGAAGATGTCAGAGTCGAGGATTTAGCAATGACTGCTAGACAAGTGGATGAAGCCATGAAGGACGGGGCCGCCGTGTTTATGTTGGTTGCATCCATGGAAGTGAAGAAGAAAGCGGTGAGTAGTGATTTACCAGTAGTATGTGAATTTCCAGAAGTTTTTCCAGAAGATGTAAGAGAGTTACCGCCAGAGAGGGAGGTAGAATTTGCTATTGAGTTAGTCCCTGGGACTAGTCCGGTGTCGATGGCGCCGTATCGTATGTCGGCATCTGAATTAGCAGAATTGAAGAGTCAACTGGAAGAGTTACTGGAAAAAGAATTCATTCGTCCTAGTGTGTCGCCGTGGGGTGCGCCGGTGTTGTTGGTAAAGAAGAAAGAAGGCTCTATGAGACTGTGTGTGGATTATAGACAGCTGAATAAAGTTACTATCAAGAATCGGTATCCATTACCGAGGATTGATGATTTAATGGATCAACTGGTCGGTGCGAGTGTGTTTAGCAAAATTGACTTGAGGTCGGGATATCATCAGATTCGGGTGAAGACGAACGATATTCAGAAAACAGCATTTAGAACAAGGTATGGTCATTACGAATATACAGTGATGCCATTTGGAGTAACTAATGCACCGGGAGTTTTCATGGAATATATGAATAGGATCTTTCACCCTTACCTGGATCAGTTTGTGGTGGTATTTATCGATGATATTCTAATATATTCTAAGAGTGAAGAAGAACATGCAGAGCATCTGAGAGTGGTATTAGAACTACTGAAGGAAAAGAAACTTTATGCGAAACTGTCAAAGTGTGAGTTCTGGCTAAGTGAAGTAAGTTTTCTTGGGCATGTAATTTCTAAAGATGGTATTGCCGTTGACCCAACGAAATTAGAAGCAGTGTCTCAATGGGAAGCTCCGAAGTCAGTTTCCGAAATCCGTAGTTTCCTTGGTCTTGCGGGTTACTATAGAAAGTTCATTGAAGGTTTCTCGAAGTTAGCGTTACCGTTAACTAAGTTGACTAGGAAGGGTCAAGCATTCATCTGGGATTCGAAATGTGAAGAAGGATTTCAAGAGTTGAAAAGGAGATTGACTAGTGCACCGATCTTGATTTTGCCGAATCCGGCGGAATCTTTTGTTGTTTATTGTGATGCTTCGTTGTCAGGATTAGGAGGTGTACTGATGCAGAATCAACAGGTAGCCGCTTATGCGTCGAGACAACTCAAGGTGCATGAGAGAAACTATCCGACTCATGACTTAGAGTTGGCAGCAGTGGTATTTGTGTTGAAGTTGTGGAGGCATTACCTATATGGTTCAAGATTTGAAGTGTTTAGTGACCACAAGAGCCTGAAGTATCTATTTAATCAAAAAGAGCTGAATATGAGGCAAAGGAGATGGTTAGAGTTCCTCAAGGATTATGATTTTGGGCTGAATTACCATCCGGGTAAAGCAAACGTGGTTGCCGATGCTTTGAGTAGGAAGTCCTTGCATATGTCTATGCTTATGGCGAGAGAATTGGATTTAATTGAACAATTCCGAGATTTGAGTTTAGTATGCGAAGACACTCCTGTCAGTGTTAAGTTGGGCATGCTGAAGTTGACTAGTGGCATTCTGGAAGAGATTCGAGAGGGTCAGAAAGTTGATGTAGAGTTAGTGGATAAATTGACTCTAATTAACCAAGGCAAGGGAGGTGAATTCAGAATCGACGAGAATGGTATTATAAGGTTTGGTAATCGTGTTTGTGTTCCTAATGTTTCTGAATTGAGGAAGAGTATTCTCGAAGAAGGACATCGTAGTGGATTGAGTATACATCCTGGTGCGACCAAGATGTATCATGATTTGAAGAAGCTGTTTTGGTGGCCTGGAATGAAGAAAGAAATAGCTGAATTCGTCTATGCTTGTTTAACTTGTCAGAAGTCGAAGGTTGAGCATCAGAAACCATATGGAGCTATGCAACCGTTATTTATTCCGGAATGGAAGTGGGATAGTATATCTATGGATTTTGTTTCTGGATTGCCGAGAACGGTGAAGAACTATGAAGCCATTTGGGTCATAGTGGATAGGTTGACTAAGTCTGCTCACTTTATACCGATGAGAATGGATTACTCAATGGAGAAGCTGGCTCAATTGTACATTGAGAAGATAGTGAGTTTACATGGTATTCCTTCGAGTATCGTGTCAGATAGAGATCCAAGGATTACATCCAAATTTTGGGAAGGGTTGCAGAAGGCTTTGGGTACTAAGCTGAGATTGAGTTCTGCTTATCATCCGCAGACGGACGGACAGACAGAAAGAACTATCCAATCGCTAGAGGATTTATTGCGTGCTTGTGTGTTGGAAAGAGGTGGTACTTGGGATAGTTATCTACCCTTGATCGAATTTACCTACAATAATAGTTTTCACTCGAGCATTGGTATGGCTCCGTTTGAAGCTTTGTATGGTCGGAGATGTAGAACGCCTTTATGTTGGTATGAATCTGGCGAAAGTGCGGTGATTGGACCAGAGATTGTTCAAGAAACGACAGAAAAGATTAAGATGATTCAGGAGAAGATGAAGGCTTCTCAGAGTCGTCAGAAGAGTTATCATGACAAGAGACGGAGAACTCTTGAGTTCCAAGAAGGAGATCACGTGTTTATGAGAGTTACACCTATGACTGGTATCGGACGAGCTCTAAAGTCAAGGAAATTAACTCCGCGTTTTATTGGTCCGTTTCAGATTTCAGAAAGAGTGGGAGAGGTGGCGTATCGCATTGCGTTACCACCGACACTTGCGAATCTGCATGATGTATTCCATGTGTCGCAGTTGAGGAAATACATTGCTGATCCGTCACATGTTATCCAAGTGGATGATGTACAGGTAAAGGATAATCTGACAGTTGAAGCTTTGCCTACGAGGATTGAAGATCGGAAGGTGAAACAATTGCGTGGCAAGGAGATAGCGTTGGTCAGAGTAGCTTGGGGAGGACCAGCCGGTGGAAATGTTACATGGGAATTGGAGAGCCAGATGAAGGACTCCTACCCAGAACTCTTTGCCTAAGGTATGTTTTCGAGGACGAAAACTTTTCTAGTGGGGGAGAGTTGTAACACCCCATAAAATTCTATATTTAATTTAATTAATTTTTTTATTAAATATTAGAATTAAGTGGAATTAATTGGGAATAGGGATGAAATAAGGCTAATGGGCCAGTGTTGTAAGTAGCAGTTGGGGGGTGTATCAGTTGCAAAGCCCTTTTTCTAAAATAAAGTTATATTTTCATAAAAATAGAAAAGAGGAGTATTTTTGTGAAAAAAAGAACCAAAAGGGAGCAGAGGAGATTGAACGTGAAATTGGGAGAAGAGCAAGTGCGAAGAGGAAGAGCATTCAAGAATTCGACATCGAGGTAAGGGGGGATTCTTCTCATTAACCTCTATTATGGGTTGTATGAATGATTCGATGGAATTTGTATGTTAGGATTTCGAATTGGATTATATGTCGGATTGGGGTTTTGGGGTTTATAGAACTTTGATTCAATTTAGGTTGTGAATGATGAGTGGTGATGAACAATGATGTTAAACATGATTAGAAGTATGTGTAAACGTGCATTTTATGTCGTATGTGTGGTTTATTCTGCTGAAATTCGTGCTGGTATGATTTGAGAGCATTTGGGAGGCATAGAATGCTGTTTTCTGCAGGTTGGGATTTCTGAAATCACCGGTTCGCGCCGCGTGCACAGGGTGGCGCCGCGAACAGGTGGACTGAATGGCAAGATGTTTTGATACGCACAGGTCGCGCCGCGTACCTGTGTTGGCGCCGCGAAGGCGTAACTTTTTCCTCGCGTCGCGCCGCGTGTAGGTGTTGGCGCCGCGAAGGCGTAACTTTTCCTCGCTTCGCGCCGCGTGTGGATGTTGGCGCCGCGTGCTGTGCCGTTTGGGATTTTTGTTAAAGTTTAACGATGTATAACTTTTTAACCGTTAGTCTGTTTGATGTGTCGTTCGAACATAGTGAGGCTAATTCAGTGATATATGCAATAAAATAGTGTTTGAGTTGCGACTCGAATTTAATTTAAACACTTGATTTAATTGGTTGCGGTGGTTTATATTGTTATTGCATTGGTTGATGATTATGATTGTTCAGTTGTTTGGTGTTGATGATTAGCATGCGGTATGTGATGCATGCATTTCATAATCATGTTGTGGGCTGTATCCCTTATGGTGGTGGGACAGCGGTAGCTAATTCCCATTGTGTGGAATTGGTGAGAGAAGTAGCCGAATCTTTATGGTGGTGGATCGGTGAGATGGGTTATCCCATGTTTGGTACCACATGCATTTAGTTGCATTGCATTAGGTTGTTGTGTATAATTGTAACATGAATGGAAGTTGTCCAATGTTATGATTTTTGTGTATTTTGGTATGAATGTTGCTATATTATCTGAACATAATTGATTTGGGTGAATAATATATGGATGAAGTCGTATTGTTTATATACCTATAACATTTGTTAATGCGAATGAAACTCACCCTTACTGTTGTTATTTTTCAGATTGAGGAGTAGCTTGCGTACTTGGTGAGGATTAGCTCGTCAAGTAGTTCGTTAGGGTCAGTTGGGTCAGTGTCATGCTCTGGTCGTGTAACACCGGGAACGTTATTTTAGAATTGGCTGATAGACTTCTGTTTTGTTTATGGTTTATGGTTGAATTATGAGTCTCCGACTCCAGATGTTTGATTATTCAGTTGTTAAGAATATTCCGCTGTGTTAACATGCTACCTGAATAATTTTTGGTTTATCGTTCCTTTATGGCATGACATGAATATTGTTTATTTTGTTGGCGTTGTAATACTCTTCTTCATGTTTTACTCTGATTTTAATGTTAATTTTCCGCGGGGTTTAGAAGGGTGTTACAAAGAGAAAATCTCCAAGGTTTGTTTCCTCATCAAACATCTCATCAGCACTTGGAGATGAGATACCATTTGATGGAAACTAAGAAACTTCACCATGATTTCCTTCCAACTTGGCGTCTTTGAAGGAATATCCTATGATCATGCGCCCTTTTGAGGGGCTAGTGACTTTGCTTGAAAGTGGACGAACTGTCTTCGGAAAGAAAACTACCATTCACCGACTTATGCTGAGAAAGCCTTGGAAGTGAACAAATTGTCTTCCGGAAGAAGATTACCATTTGTCTATCCGCTGGGAAAATTCCAAATTATTTCCTTTGACGAAAAAGTGCCATTTATTGACCTTGTTGGGGAATTACCAAACTGTTTTCCAGGAGGAAAAACTATCACTCGTCAATTATGCCGGGGAATCCAAACTACTTGGAGAAGAAAACCGCTTGCCGACTCTGTGAGGAATTCAAATGCGAAACAAATTATCTTATTTGAAGAAGATTGCCGAGTGTCGCTCTGCAGGAGAATCTCAGTCATGGAATTCCAAAAGTGAACAAACTATCTTATTTGAAGAAGATATCTATTGTCGACTTTGCTTGGGATTGAACAAACTATCTCTTTGAGGGAGATTACCATTTGTTGACTTGCTGGGGATTTCTCAAAGTGAACAAACTATTTTCCTTCGGAAAACCACCATTTTTTAACCTGCTTGGGGAGATCCTTGCGTATGAACCGTCATCATGAAGAAAGTTCTTTTACGACTCGCAGGGGAAACTCAAGTATATGCCCAAGTGACTCGGGCATTAACATGATAAAAGCCTAACTATGCTAACTATGCAATTATGATGTGCGAAGTATGTATGAATATTATGAATGTAAAGTGAATGTGAATAGAATTGTCGCAGATGTAAAATCCTATGATACGACTTGAATCTTTGTTGATCAGAAGATATCTTCTTCTTGCAGTTTGCACTCCGTTGGGGATAACCGGTTGCCCGCTGTTTGAAGTGAGTGATATGATTTGAACTGAAGATCTGTTATCGGGAGATATTCGCAAAGCGACCTCATGGGAGAATTTTGGTTCCCGGAGTCTCAACTGTTCTTGGAGCAACTGTTTGCATTCTTCCTATTGTTTGTAAACCTTAGAAAGAAATTTCACCTTTATTTTGCAAGTAAATTTATTTTATTTTATGAAAACATTTTGTTTTAAGAAAATGACTGTTAAACTTAAAAATGCAGTTTAAGAAACTGAATAAGACTCGATTTCCAAAGAAAAGGCATAAGGCTCAAATTATTATTTATGGAGTGGTAATCAGCCAAATGCTTGATTCCATGGAGTATTTACAAAGTTGGAAATTGGTAATTTTCGGGAAAAGGGCTACGATGAAACGTGACGACCATTATCTTTCCCTTCCACTCTGAATTGCACTATATTTGTGCTTCGTAGAAGATGACCTACTGATGATGAATACTCCGCTATGGATTTTCTAGATAATCAAGTTTGTCTTGAACACAGTTACTTGCCATATATCCCTAACTTTTGCGTAAACTACCCCTTTCGGGTTTTAAGTCTACCGGGATTGATTATATATATTTTTTTATGTCTCTAACTTTTTCCTGAATCGCCCTTTCGGGTTTTTGATTCACCGAAACGCTCTTTTTTGCCTAAGCTGCTCTTTGCGAGTTTTCAACTTAGCGAGCTGTTCTTTTATTTATTTAGGCGAAGTATTTCTTGACTGCGTCGATGTTCACAGGACGGGTGAATTCTTCTCCATCCATAGTCGTGAGTATTAAGGCTCCTTTTGAGAAAGCTCTCTTGACCACATATGGGCCGTCATAATTGGGAGTCCATTTCCCCCTCGAATCTGTGAGAAAAGATTGAATCTTTTTGAGTACAAGGTCGCCTTCTTTGATTGTGCGAGGTCGAACCTTTTTGTCGAAAGCTTTCTTCATTCTTTGTTGATATAGCTAACCGTGGCATAAAGTTGTCATGCGCTTTTCTTCGATTAAGTTCAATTCATCGAATCTGCTTTGACACCACTCGGCTTCCGTTAATTTTGCCTCCATCAAGACTCTCATTGATGGGATCTCAACCTCTATGGGTAGGACTACCTCCATGCCATATACAAGGGAGAAAGGAGTTGCTCCAGTCGAAGTACGTACAGATGTACGGTAACCATGAAGAGCAAACGGGAGCATTTCATGCCAATCTTTGTAAGTGATGACCATCTTCTGAACGGTTTTCTTGATGTTTTTGTTAGTTGCTTCTACAGCTCCATTCATCTTTGGTCTGTAAGGAGATGAATTGTGATGTTCAATCTTGAATTCTTTACAAAGTTCCTTCATCATTTTGTTATTCAAATTTGACCCATTGTTAGTGATTATCTTGCTAGGAATGCCGTAGCGACAGATGATGTGATTCTTGATAAACTTGACGACAACTTGTCTTGTGACGTTTGCATATGAAGCTGCTTCGACCCACTTGGTGAAATAGTGTATAGCTACCAAGATGAAGCGATGTCCATTGGACGCTTTTGGCTCAATCATTCCAATCATGTCGATTCCCCACATGGAGAAAGGCCAAGGGGAAGAGAGTATATTGAGAAGAGATGGTGGCACATGAATTCTATCGGCGTAGATCTGACATTTGTGACACCTCTTTGCATACTGGTAGCAATCTGACTCCATCGTCAGCCAATAATATCATGCTCTCAGTATTTTCCTTGTCATGGTGTGTCCATTGGTGTGAGTACCAAAGGAACCTTCATGTATTTCTCTCATGAGTATTTCTGCTTCTTTTCTGTCAACGCACCTGAGCAGAACCACGTCGAAATTTCTCTTGTACAGAACATCTTCATTCAGGAAGAATCTGCCAACTAACTTTCTCAAAGTTTTTCTATCTTTCTTTGATGCCCCAAGAGGGTACTCTTGCCTTTGAAGAAATTTCTTGATGTCGTGATACCATGGTTTGTCGTCGATGATTTCTTCTACTGTGAAAACATGAGCGGGCCTATCCAGGCGCATAACATCGATCCGAGGAATGTCATTCCAATGATTTATCCTAATCATGGAAGAGAGTGTGGCTAATGCATCAGCCAAGTTATTTTCTTCACGAGGAATGTGATGAAAATCTACCCTGTCGAAGAATGGTAACAATCTTCTTCTGTAGTCTTTGTAAGGAATTAGCCCTGGTTGGCGTGTTTCCCATTCTCCTTTGATTTGATTGATGACCAAAGCATAATCTCCGTATACATCCAAGTGTTTGATTCTTAGATCTACGGCTTCTTCGAGACCCATGATGCAAGCTTCATATTCGGCCTCATTGTTTGTGCATTTGAAAGTTAATCTGGCAGTAAATGGAATATGGTTACCTCGAGGGGTAATAATGATTGCCCGAAGTCCTCGTCCGTAAGCATTGACGGCTCCGTCAAAAATCAAGCCCCACTGGGATCATATCTCAGGTCCTTCGTCTAGTAGTGGCTCGTCGTAATCTTTCATCTTGAGGTACATGACGTCCTCGTCCCGAAATTCAAAACTGGTTGATTCATGACCATTGAGTGGATGGTGCGCCAGGTGCTCAGCTAGGATACTTCCTTTCATGGCTTTCTGAGCGTGATACTCAATGTCATATTCTGATAACAGCATTTGCCAATGGGCAATTCTCTGAGTTAAGGCAGGCTTCTCAAAAATGTACTTGATTGGATCCATATGGGAGATCAAACAAGTAGTATGTCGAATCATGTACTGGCAGAGACGCTTGGCAGCCCAGGCCAAAGCACAACAGGTCTTCTCGAGCATGGAGTAGCGGGATTCACAGTCAGTGAATTTCTTGCTCAGGTAGTAGATGGCATGCTCTTTTCTTCTCGTCTCGTCTTGCTGTCCAAGGACACAACCCATGGAATCTTCTAAGATGGTTAAGTACATTATCAGAGGTCTTCCTTCCACTGGAGGAGACAAAATGGGTGGTTCGAGTAGATATTCCTTAATGCTGTCGAACGCTTTCTGACAATCGTCTGTCCAAACGCAACTTTGATTTTTCCGTAGAAGTTTGAAAATTGGAGCACAAGTTGCCGTCATGAGATATATGAATCTCGAGATGTAATTCAGACGTCCAAGAAATCCTCTAACTTGTTTCTCGGTTCTAGGTGAAGGCATTTCTTGAATTGCCTTGACTTTTTCTGGATCCACTTCAATTCGTCGTTTGTTGACGATGAAACCAAGGAGTTTTCCTGAGTAGACACCAAAGGTGCACTTATTGGGATTCAGGCGAAGCTGATACTTCCGTAAGCGTTGAAATAACTTTGTCAGATTCTGTATGTGATCTTCCTCATTTTCTGATTTGGCAATCATGTCATCCACATAAACTTCCACTTCCTTATGCATCATGTCGTGGAAAAGTGTAGTCATGGCTCTTTGATAAGTTGCCCCTACGTTCTTTAGTCCAAAAGGCATAACGCGGTAGCAGAACGTTCCCCAGGGGGTGATGAAAGCTGTTTTCTCCATGTCTTCAGGTGCCATCTTGATTTGGTTGTATCCTGAAAATCCGTCCATGAATGAGAAAACTTTGGATTTTGCTGTACTGTCTACCAACATGTGAATGTGTGGTAAAGGAAAGTCGTCCTTAGGGCTAGCTTTGTTCAAATCTCTGTAGTCGATGCACATGCGGACTTTTCCGTCTTTCTTAGGAACGGGAACAATGTTAGCTAACCACTGAGGGTATTCTGAAGTGACGAGGAAACCGGCGTTGATTTGATTTTGAACTTCCTCTTTGATTTTCATAGCCATCTCCGGATGAGTTCTTCTCAATTTTTGCTTGACCGGAGGGAACTCTACTTTTAATGGTAAGTGATGCTCCACTATACTGGTATCCAACCCTGGCATATCCTAAATAGACCAAGCGAAGACATTTGAGAATTCTTTGAGCAGCTGTATCAAACTCTCTCTGATTTCTGAACTGAGCGAAGCTCCAATCTTAACCTCTTTTCTGTTTCCCTCGGAACCAAGGTTAATGATCTCTAGAGGCTCATTGTATGGCTGAATGGCCTCTTCCTTTTGTTGAAGTAACCGTGAAATTTCCTTTGATATTTCTTCGTCTTCTTCTTCCTCTGCCTCGAATATAGGAAACCCAAAGCTTGGAGAAGTCAAACGATCGCACGTTTCAACAGGGTGTTTTATGATTAATCTGCATATGTGTGATGAGATTTATTTAGACAACGAGGGAAGACTCGGTGTATGCAGTTAATAGAAATTTTGATGTTTTTTAAGGGTGTTTTTAGGATTACCAATTTCCGAAAAAAGAAAAGGGAAAAACTAACGAAGGAACAAAATGACATTTTTGTTTATCAACAGTCATTTCTTGAAACAAAGATCCTATAAAACAAAACTCTATTGCTTTGGGCGAAGCAAAGAGGGACATTTTCCTAAGAAATAGTAAAATGCAAAGCCCTATGAAACATCTCTTCACCCTGGGCTATGGTGAGAGGACAAAATAACGGTGAAAGTTCTTACTTAGGAGTGCGAACAACAGTTGAAACTTCAACAGCCGTCCAATAGTGGCGAACCCCATTGTGCACTAGGTAATCTGGAACCTTAGGCTTAAGCTGGCCTGTGATAGGTCTTGATTTACCAACCACTGTCTTTGCAACACTCAGACGATCTTCTTCTACTTCAGCAGACTGAGCGGTGTGAGCATACCCATTTCCAAGTGGAGTATGTCGGACTTTCTTTTGAGGAAACTTCCAATCTTCTAAATGGAGAGACTCATTGTCGGAGACACTTTCGAGATCATCCTCTTCTGTATTTTGATCTTGCTCTTCTCCCAAGATAGCATTGACTAGGTATGTGAACTCTAAATCCGTAGCCTCTGTGGGTAACCTGGGTATGTAATCCTCAATGATGACTTCACCAGTTGATGATGATGAATAGCAAGGGTTATATATCTCTTTTGGCTGAGTGAGGTACTCATAATCAATGTTCCATCCAGTTGGAACAATGTCTTCAAGAGAGATTTTTGAACTTTCAGGAGCGGAGTATTTCACCATGTAGTCGAATTTTCCACTTGGTTCTCCTAATGTATCCCAGGTCTCTTCTGGGATAGGAGGAACTTCTTCTGATGAACCATGACTTCTGGTGGTGAAGCTGTTAGCAACTTTGTCACTGCTTGATTGAGTCTTACTTTCAGATCCTTTAGTCGGATAATAGAAAGGTGAATCAGACTCTGATAGGGATATGTATCCTGCCTCAAGAAGGTAGGACATACATTCCACTTCAAAATTCTCATCGGTGTTTTCCGTACCGATGGTATTGACCGTTTGTTGAACAGGTTGAAGAAAACCTCCACTGTGGAAAGTTTCTTGAATTGGGAGAACTACCTCAATCCCTGGAATAGCTTTTGATGATGCTGGAAAGAATCCAACTCCTGTTCTGTTCTTGTTTTTGGTAGGAATCTCAATGTGCCCCCAACCACTGGTAGTGCCATCCTTTACAACTTGGATTGCATCTTTGTAGGAAGAAATAGACGCTGCTTTCTCCTTTCCTTTTTCCTTATCCAAGGAAAGTGCCTGGAATTTAGTTCCAGTGACTTCTTTTGGTTCTATGTCGGAGAATGATGACAGGTTGCTGACGATCAGAGCTCGTTCTCCACATACGGTTACCAATTTGTCATTTCTTATGAACTTCAGTTTTTGATGAAGTGTTGAAGTAATTGCCCCAGCCTCATGAATCCATGGGCGACCTAGCAAACAACTGTATTGTGCCGGGATATCCATAACTTGGAAAGTGATTTTAACCGTCTGAGGTCCAATAGTTATGGGAAGATCCACTTCTCCGAAAACTGACTTCCTTGATCCATCAAATGCTTTGACGATGACGTGACTGTCCCTTAGTGGGTAATCTTTGAAGGATAGTCTTGATAATGTTGATTTGGGCATGACGTTGAGAGAGGATCCATTGTCTATTAGGACTCCTGTGAGAACATCGTTCATGCAGCCAACTGAGATGTGAAGTGGAAGATTATGGTCCACTCCTTCTTCAGGAAGATCTTCGTCACAGAAACTCAGATTAGTTCCTGCGGAAATGTTGGCAATAATACTGTTGAATTGTCCTACAGTAACACTTGGTTCTACGAAAGCTTGTTCCAAAACTTTCTGTAGAGCTTCCCTATGAGCCTCAGAACTCAATAGTAGGGAAAAAACAGATATCCTAGACGGAGTATGTAGCAGCTGGTCTACAATGTTGTATTCACTCCTCTGGATTAATTTCAAGATCTCATCATTTTCTTTCGCTTGAACAGCATTGGTCGGATGATTGTCTTGCCTATGTGGTACTTCTTCCGAAGATTTCTCCACATTTTCTGTTGTTCTGTTGAAGACTCGTCCACTTCTAGTGACTCGACCAACATCAACAACATTGACAACAGATGGTAATGGTTTTTACTTACCATTTTCAATGAATGTAGCATTGTACTTGTATGGTATAGCCTTGCTAGACTCATACGGTACAGGACCTAGTAAGTAGATGACTAACGGAGCAATTGTTGTCTTCCTGCTGTCATACTTGACTTGCGTTGGTTCATCTTGATTAATCTGAGGAGATACGGTAAAGACTTCGTCATCTTCTTTATTGGCAAGAACTGTAATGGTATTTTCATCCAATAGTTTCTGAATGTCGTTGCGAACGCGCAAACATCCTCGTGAATTTCTTCGACAAATTCTGCATCTATTGTAAGGATGGAAATCTGTTCCAAAGTAAGCAAGTCCATTTAAAGTCTTATGGAACCTGACTACCGATCCTTCGAGATCTTCAACTTTGTAGATTTTCTATTCTCCTGGACATCCTTGAACAATGTTGATGTCGTGTTCAGTTTTGACTCGGATGTGTTGAATCCATCCTAAGTCCATTTGTTCTTGTAATGCAGCTTGAACAACGGCACATCCTTGATTATTCTTTGGAAAAATTTCACATGTGAAGTAGTTGTGAGGTGGTACATGACCGTATCCAGCTTGTCTAGCATGCATCTTGACGAGATTTTCCCCTATCTGACGAATATCGTAGATTTGAATGACATTGGGGTGTTGATCTATCAGATTCACTGAAGCTTCTTTGTGCTGCGGAAAAGGATTTGCTTGGACGTTAGGATTAGTATCTTTGAAGGATAGCATTCCGCTCTTCACTAATCTTTGAACGCCTGTCTTGAAAGGGAGACAGTTCTCAATGTTGTGACCTGGTGCCCCCTGATGATAGGGACAAGATTGGTCAGCCTTAAACCATGGTGAAGAATTGTTTGTAGGATTTGGAGGACTCCTTGTCTGAATGAGTCCTTTTACCAGTAGAGTTGGAAACAATTCCGCATACGGCATCGGTACGGGGTCAAAGGTAAAATACCTCGGTACCCGATTGTTGTTGAAATTTGGAGGTCAAACCTGCTGCTGAGGTTGCTGCGACCTTTGTTGAAATGGTTGTTGAGAAACCTGAGGTTGATAAGCTGGCGCTGAGTTAACAACCGAAGTTATTGTAGCAACTTGAGGTGAAAACTTCTTCTTTGCTTTGTGCAATACATTGCTGACATCTTGATCCTTTTTCTTCTAGAAAGAACTCCCATATTTTCTAGGACCAATAGAAGATTCTGGTTCTTTGTTCAAACGTCCTTCTCGAACTGCTTCTTCTAAACGTACACCCATGTTTACCATCTCTGTAAAATCACTGGGAGCACTTGCAACCATTCGTCCGTAGTAAAATGGACTCAAAGTCTTGAGATAGATTTTTGTCATTTCTTTCTCTTCAAGTGGTGGACAAATTTGAGCAGCAACTTCACGCCATCTCTGAGCGTATTCCTTGAAGCTTTCTCTATCCTTTTGAGTCATGGCCCGGAGTTGATCTCTGTCGGGAGCCATATCCAGATTGTACTTATACTGTTTGACGAAGGCCTCTCCAAGGTCTCGAAAAGTACGAATCTCTGAACTGTCCAAGTTCATATACCATTTGAGTGCAGCACCTGTCAGGCTGTCTTGAAAATAATGAATGAGAAATTGTTGATTATCAGTCTGAGTTGACATCCTTCGAGTGTACATTACGAGGTGACTTTGTGGGCATGAATTCCCTTTGTACTTCTCGAAATCTGGTACTTTGAATTTGTGAGGAATCTTAACATTTGGAACTAGACAGAGGTCTGCAGCATTCTTTCCAAATAGATCTTGTCCTCGGAGATTCTTGAGTTCCTTCTGCATTTGCAGAAATTGTTCCTGGAACTCGTCCAATCTTTCATACACGCCAGCGTCCTCACTGGGAGCATGATGATATACTTGTCCGCCCGGTGGAGGAAAAGTATGCATAATGGGCTGTGGAGAAGCCACGACAGCAGATCTTGGAATCTCAGCATTCAGTTGTGCGTAATCCATTGCCGTTGCTCTTGGAACTTCAATTTCCAGAGGTCTGTAACCCTTCGGTGGATGCATCTCCGTTGTAACTCTTGGAACTTCAGAAACTGGGGGTATGTACCCATTTGGAATAAAGTTATACGGCATGCCCCAAGGTCGGTTGGGCGGCAAGGTATACTGAGGAATAGGAGTAGAAACAATCTCGGAAACCACTGTCCTTTGTGGTTCTTCTGGCGTTGGTTGATTCTGCGTGACTACCAGGGCTTCTACCATACTATTGAGCCTTTCAACAGCATCTTTGAGAGTAGTAACCTCTTCTCTGAGTTCTCCATTCTCTTGTTCAAAGTCTTCCATTCTTTTCTTGCGACTTGAACGAGTGTTGTATGAATGAGACAACTTGAATGTCTTTGTTCACCTCCTTCTCCTCCTCTCTTTCTGGAGAAAGGAAAGTGACAATTAGATCCGCGACAATTCTCGTGTCTGTGCGTACAACTAAAGCGATGCATGATGTGCAATTAAGTTTAATATTTTTCAAGGAAACACCATAATTACGTTATGAAACATCAAACTTTTTATTAATTAAGCAAAAAAGCCGTTTTTTACACACTTTGAAAAGGGAAATACAGAGAAACAGAGAGAAAGGACTCTAAAACTTCGACGAAGAGCCGAATTCACGTTCTAACATCTTCTTCTGTTTCTTGAGATGAGCGTTCTCTGACGTGAGTTGATCGATGATCCAGGAAGCAGGAGGGATATGATAAGAAAGTGACGATTGTGTCACTTGTCGATCGAGTACTTCAAGTAACTCATCCTTCCTTCTTAGGATGTTTTGAATCTCAACATTTCCCGTGTTGACGATTCGATACTTGTTCCTCCAAGCATTCCTTTCTTGGCATACCTTGTTTAATGCCGTTTGTAGTTTTTCAACATCAGTGGAGAAAAGGTATATTGGTTCCCTTAGGGGAATAGGTTCTTGATGTTGATATGGCATCCTGAGCTTGAATGCCCTGACGCGTACCCATTGAAGATAAGGATCCAGGGAGATGCAAAGATGTTTTCTTAACAACCTTCTCCCTTTTGTGTGAACAAGACGCCAGGCTTGGACAATTTCCTTCTTCAGCATGTTACCATGATCGTCGATGTTCTTGAAGAACAGACATTCCAATTGAATACTACTTGGTATATTTTTCATGGGATAGCCATATTGACGACGGGCTAAAGCTGGATTGTAACTGATTCCTCCCTTAGTTCCAATAAGGGGTACGTTGGGATAACTTCCACAACTGAAGATGATCTTGGTTTCGTCGCTGTCAGGACTACACCAATCAATGTCCGAATGAGTGAGTGACATGATCTTCTGTGACCAGTAAAGGCCATCCCTCATGTTCCAGAAAGTGCTAGACTTTGGCAGGTGCGAGACGAACCATTCGTATAACAACGGTACGTAGCATGTAATTAATCCTTCTCGCTGCAGGTTTCTTGAATGCACAGAGTGATAAGCATCTGCAAGCAAGGTTGGAACTGGATTCCCAATTAAGAAGATCTTAATTGCGTTGATGTCGACGAAGTCGTTAATGTTAGGGAACAAAAACAATCCGTAGATAAGCAATGCCAAGATTTCCTCAAAAGCACTCATATCTTGGATGCTGACGAAGTACCGAGCTTGATCCAAAAGGAACTTGGAGGACAATCCTTGAATTCCTCCTTTACTCACCATATGAGTTCTGATGTCGACTATGTTCAAGGGAGTAGTTGCAGCAATGATAATGTTGTCAGGATTCTTTTCCAAACCGGAGTACGGATCTTGCGCGTACATGGGAATTCCAATCAGACGAGATTACTCCTCCAACGTAGGCATGAGTTGATAATCTGGAAAGGTAAAACAGTGATACGTTGGATCGTAAAACTGTACCAATGTGGGAAGGATCCCATCCAAAATGTTGGTGCTGAGAAGAGGCAGAAGTTTTCCATACTTCTCCTTGAAAGCCTGGGGGTTGACCACCAGTTTTCCGAGCTTTTCCAATTCCTCTACCTTAGGAATTTTGAAGGTGTATTTCCTAGCTCTCTTTCTTCCGTAATCCATGGTATAGATCCTTAAGTCCTTTCTCCGTTTCTCTCTTTCTATGAAGTTCAAAATGTTCGTTATTTAGTTTCCTTGAAAAACGACTCGAAAAAGACTCTTGGGTTTTAATTATTATGAATGATGCATGAATGCATGAATGCACACACAAGAGTTTTTAAACAAACATGGCGTAGAAGGGTATAGTGGTCATGGAGTCACAACGTAAACCTCGCCCAAGGTAATCTAAAGATAAGGATTTTTGTACCTGTAGAACGGGTTCTAGGGATCTCAGAGTTTTTGCTCAACCTTAAAGATACGTTGACTGGTATCTATAAGAGAGTTTTCTCTAAGTGTAATATCTGCATGACAATTACTTTCGTAATCACCGCTCTACGTCCTAATAAAGGCTTTAAGTGGGGTTAATAGGTTTCTAGGTCCTCCTGGTACAAACCAGTATCGGAATGCATTGCCGCAGTTAATCACAACCAGCCAGGCAAATCCCAAGAGTAGATTTGGGAACCAAAATTAGAGGGCCTTCACCGAGAAGATATCCTCCATCCTATCTTATGTTGCACTCAAATCCGGGTATAGGATTTCTCACCACAAGGGGGAATCAAGCCCTTTCCCGATACAGAACATATAAATATAAACAAGCATAAATGCAGCAAACACATGAAATGACACAGAGGTTAGGCAGGACCTCTCTTGTTTGAGGGGGAATTTGGCATCCCTAATTCCTCATTGGGGCTGGACCAGCACAGATCAACCATTGGTTTGGATGAAAAACCAAGGTTTTTAACACTTATATCCCCAGCAGAGTCGCCATTTTTCTGTGGTCGTCCTTTTCTTTTACCTCCCCATTTCACTTGGGAGGACGGCACGCTAGACCCTTCACGCGAAATTTGGAAGGAGAATGCGCCCAGGGCGGGATGAATTTTGTTTCAGTTCTTCCTACGATATCACACGAACTTTTTAATTATCCTACGAGTAGGAGAGGGGAAAAAGATCTCAAATAAACCCTAGGAGTTTTCTAAGGTGTGGGGATTCACCTAGACTAGAAATTCTGGAGTTCGGGGGGTCGGTTATACATAGGGAAGAGTTTAAGCACCCTACATATCCGTAGTACTCTACGGGAACCTTCTATGTGTCTATGTGTTTGTGTTTGTTGCTTATTATTGGGAAAGTTTCTCCTTTGCGTTAGGAGAAGGAATGAATTGAATTAAAAGAATGACAGACAGACAGACTATTTTTGGTATTTTATTAGCTCGCTGAGATTCCTTGTGAACCTCATGCCTACATATCCCTAATGGAAGTCAGAGCTTAATGTAGTTCGGAGAACTACTTAGGGAAATTAAGTATTTTTGGTGCCTTTCTTGAAGCTCAAGGTTGAAGCTTGAATCAAATCTCTGTTTACAGTAAAGAGACATGAAATCATCTTTACAGAGAGGTATTTCTACTATTCCACCACAAACATTAAAAAGAGTGACGGAATAACTGAATTCATTTCATTCAAGCGGGGGACCTTACTTGTGTATGTGCAAGTATACCAGTCAACTGCGTCTTGAATGAAAGAAAGATGCTCATCCAAATTAGGGAAAGTTACCGCATGTCTGGGTTTTACTGCCAGCTCATGCCTTTCAAAATCCTAAATGGGAGACTTAATTAAAATTAAAATGAAATGAAATGTTTGTTTGTTTGAATGTGGTGAGATAGGAGAAAGATCTCTCTATAGAGATAAGCTATGTCCATCTACTGTATAAAAGATTTGATTTTTAGCTGGATTGTATGAGGCCCAAGCTTGAGGCTTTTTGATTGATTTATTTTATTGACTCTGGGAGATGACTCCACTAGGGATTAACTACAGGAAATTTTTGTGTTCTGTACAAAGCCCGGAATTGAGGCTACTCTGGATAGGGAAAACATTGTTTTCTGCCTTGTACAAAGCCCAAGGTTGTGGCTGACTGTTGAGGAAACTGAGTATAGATGACTCTATGGGGAAAAGATCCTAGGGGTTAGGAATCTTTGACACAGGAAATGTGGTTTATCTTCCTTGTACAAAGCCCAAGGTTGTGGCTACTTGATGATGAAGGATTCACTGGGGAGACTCTATTATCTGCCTTGTACAAAGCCCAAGGTTGTGGATGACTCTTAACTGGGGAAGTTATTGTTTCATGCCTTGTACCCAAGGTTGAGGATGACTCTTTTGGGAGTTTTACTCTGCTGGTGAAATTATCTTTTTAAAGAATGAATTTTTGGAGGCTAACCCTTTCTAGGGGTTTTGGATTTAAAGGAGTGATTTTGGAGGCTAACCCTTTCTAGGGGTTTTGGATTTAAAGGAGTGATTTTGGAGGCTAACCCTTTCCAGGGGTTTTGAATGATAGCAGAAATATTATCTAATTGAGACTTCTTGTTTAAAGCCCAAGATTAAGGCTGACACTGACTGAGGATAGATAACTATGGGTCCTAGACTCTGCTAAGGAAAATTAATGAAGATAAAGGTGACAGAGACTGTCCATGTCTCTCATTCCAAAAGGTGTACTCAATATGAGATTGAGACAATCTTAGCTTGTTTAAAGTCTGGTTTAAAGTGGAAGAAACTCACCAAGATAGGCTAAAAGGTAACTAAAGACCTATTCCTATGTTTATAAGAAACCTAATGGGTCCTTGTATACAAGCTCAAGAGTAAGCTGGAAATGCTTTTAAGAAGCCTGTGGGTCCTTGTACAAAGCCCAAGAGGGGGCTAATCGAGGGTCATCGAGGGTCCTTGTTATAGCACAAGAGAAAGCTATGTGGTTTTGAACTTATTTTGGCTCTAAGCAAATGGGTAAGAGGTTTCACCTGGAATAATTCCTCTTGGGTGGATGTATCCTATTTTGGGTTCTAAGGCTTTTTCAAGATGTTTCACCGGGAATAATTCATCTTGAGGGTTTGAACTAAAGATCTCTAATTAGGAAAGAGCCTTCACCGGGAAGACATTCTCAATCCTAGGCCATAGTCCTATAATATATATATATATATATATATATATATATATATATATATATATATATATATATATTTATATATATATATATAGTTTAACTGTCCTAAGGTTTACACTCAGACGTAGTTCTAAACAATATATAAACAGTTCTATATTTCATAGTAATTTAAATAAAGACTGTAAATTGAAAGCTATAAAGCCTAACCTGGATGGAGTGGAGGCCTTTGAAGGAGTATGTACAAAGCCTCACCAGCAATTTTATTGATAATAGTTGAATATTTATAATAAACAGTTAAAGGTTTTTGAAAACAGAAGAAGTGAAGATGGACAAAGGTCACATGGGTATCTGAAGAGTTTCACCGGGAATAATGCCCTTCAAATACCAGAAGAATGTTTTGCAAACAGAAAGAAGATTTTGTAAATACAGTTTTGAAAACAAACTAAGAAAAGAAAAAGGTGTTGGGACTTACACTCTATTAGAGGCCCATTAAAAATGATTTACTGTTTATAAAAAAAAAACAGTTGAAAATGATTGGCAATTGAAATGATTACTATTTTGTTGTCTGAAAACTTTGATCATCCGGCTAATCGGAGATTTGAAAACAGTTTAAACTCTTGACAACAATCAACTTAATTAAGATAATGACAAAGTCTAATCTTGATTAAGACCTAAATGATTAGGGTTTTATCACAAAAATATTTACAAGAGATTTGGTTTTGAAAATCAAGTGAAAATTATATTTTTTAAGGTTACATACTTAAAATATGTGATTTTTTAACCTAATTAAAATATACTAAAATAATATATTTTTGTGTAATTATTTTGGTATATTCTCAAATTAGATATATTAAATGAGAAGTGTGTGAAAAATCAAAAGAAAATGATTTATATTGATGGGTGATTTAATTATGTGAAGTTATAAAATAAAATGAAAGAAAATAGTGTTAAAAAAAAGGGGTTTGATCTTGTCAAGGGTTGAACCCACGCCCTATAGGTTACCAAACAAAACAAATACCAACTGGGCCACGCGCGTGGCCTGTTTAGGAAGAGAGCCCATATGATTATATGTGAAAGCAAAGCATTAAATGAGTTGGAAAAATAAAATGAACAAAAGGTCTGAGGGGGGATCGAACCCCAGACCTAAGGCAAGGCAAGGCTTTTGGACGCGCGCTGTAACCATTGGGACACTAAGATGAATTCGTAGATAACACGCCTACCATTCAAAATAAAATAAACTCGTTTCTGGGAATTTCAAAAAATGGCGCCACCATCTTCATCTTCAACCTCAAGCTTCCATAATTTTTTAATTTGCTATCTCACTCGTTTCTCAACCAAACTCAAAGATGTAAACATGGATTTTGCTCATTTTTGAACAAGGATTGTGATGGTATCCTTTGATTTCATTTATTTTCAGTGTAATTCAAAATTCGCACGCATGAACACTAAGAACCCTAAAACTGGAAATTAACATGAAATACTCTATATGCATGATATGATGCAATTGATTGAGGGTTAATGATCCTTGAAGGTGCAGAAACCAGATGATAACTTCATTTTTAATTTATCATGCGTGAATTATGGAGTTTGAAGTTCATGAAACTTACCTTAGAAATGGAGGTTGAGCTCTGATCAAAGTGTGCTACAGAGTTGTTGCAACGATCCAGATAGCTTCAGTGGTCCCTCAGGAAGGTGTTGAGATGCTTGGCTTGGATTGAAACTGTCCAGAACTCCTTGCTCGACCCTAACTGAAACAGCTCCAAGTGAGAGGTGAAGATGATGATTCTCCATGTACAGAAGTGTTCCAGAGGTTTGGATCACCTCTAAATACCTCCCTTGATGTGTTTGAATACTTACTTTCAAAGGAAGAGCTTTGGTTTGAAGAATCCGAGTCTTCTTGCCAAAGAACCTTTGAAAAACTTAAGTATGAAGAAAGAAGAGAGAAAGAAATAATTTTGTTGCTTTAGTGTGTCTAATTACTGAGGTATGCTCTCTTATTTATAGGCAAAGAGTTCAGTGTGTTTGCAGAGAGTGAGCTTGCTTAGTGAGGTTAATTTGGTTTCTTGGTTATGAAGGAATTCAAAGAAATATCCAAAATGCAATGATGACAATTTGATTCCTCTTGATCCTAAGCCCTAGCCCTCGATTTAATCTGATCTTTAGGGATCATTTCTGATGCAGAGAAGCCTCTAATTGGCTTAGGAGAAGATTCCTTGATGATTCACCAATATTCCATTTTGTAATGATTACTTAGTCACATGGCATTGAATTCTTGCAACTTGGCCAAAAATGATGAAATAATGCATTTGATTCCTCTATATCCTTTCTGATATATCATGTACAAGAATGCATCAATTGGTAGAGGCATTGGTACAAAGTTTGCAAAATTCAAATTTGGACATGACCCATAATTTCACTTCAAATGCCCAAACTTTGATCAACCATATCTCTTAGCTCATAATGAATTTTAAGATGATTGAATAAAATTTGAAAAGCCCTTGATATGTACTTCAATTCATTAGTTTGGTGTTTCCCAAAATCCTTAGAGAAATTAGTGAAAAAGTCCCATAAAGTTTGAAGAAAACTAGGGTTTTCTTGCTAGTTTTGTGAAGGCAGTCACTTTGAAACTCCATATATCTTTAATGGTTGATTTCTAGCCAAAAAATCATATTTGACAAAGTTGTTCATTGGATCAAAATCTACAACTTTCATGTTGGAAGTTTTTTCCAGTTTGTAGGTGAAATTTTGAGATATTCCCTTCCAAAGTTTGGTAAAAACCACTTGAAAGCACTTAGAAAAATTTCGAAGTATGAAAAGTCAAACTTTGACTTTTTGATTCTTGATTGATTTTCCTTGATCAAATGACTTCAAATATCATATATTGATGATTTAAAACTTCAAAAGTCATGGTTGACCACAATTTCCAAAAAGTCAATGGTGATCTTGTACAGTTGACTTTTTCAAGTGAATCGTGTTTCCGGAGATTTCAAGTGAATTAAGCTATCCTCATCAAATAAATGATATGAATGGATCATATTGAGTTATTGGAGGATATTGAGCCATGCTTTGAGTTGTGGCATCATGTCCTGATTAAAAGTCAACTATCTTGGTGAATTAGGTCAAAAACCCTAATTGTCGACCAGATGAAATTGATGACTGTAGATCTTGAATTGAAGTGTAATGCCTTATGGATATTATCATATGGATTATTTGAAGATGATTGAACCAATTGATAGGTGTCCTGGATATTTTTAGGGTTTCCCAAATGTGGTCCCTGATTTCAGTCCTCGATGGGTTAAAAACCTTAGTTGAGCAAACCTGAGTTCTGATAACTGTTGTCTAATCAACATAGGTGAATGAATGAATCATTTGAATCCTATGATTGCATTAGAGGTTATTCTCATATTGATTGATCCTTTTCCTGAACTTTTTGTCCTTGAGCACCCTCGACTAGGTATCAGACAAACAAGTGATTGCCCTGAGTACCTGTCCTGAGTTTGATGAGGTACTTAGAGGTATGACATCTCAGGGGGGGTCAAAATTAGGGTATGACACCAGCGGAATTATCGACTAACTTATCTATGTTAGGGAGAGGATAAACATCTTTTGAGCAAGCCATATTAAGATCAGTGTAGTCAGTGCACATGCGCCATTTTCCATTTGATTTTTTAACAAGTACAACATTGGAGAGCCAAGTAGTGTACTTGGCCTCAGATATAAACTTGGCCTCTAAGAGGTTTTTTACAGCTAGTTCGGCCGCAGCCGTTTTTTCTAGTGACTGTTATCTTCTCCTCTGAGCGACGACATTGCAGGTCGGGTCGATGGTCAGGTGATGGCAAGCCATTTCTGGGTCAAGTCCGGGCATTTCTGCAGTGCTCCAGGCGAATAGGTCGGCGTTCTCATGGAGGTAAGCTTTGAGTTGCCTTTTGGCCAGATCTGGCAGGTCTGATCCGATCTTGACTCCCCTGGTCGGATCTTCTCCGAGGGCTACGAGCTCAAAGTCTCCGTCCAGAATTGGCCGGAGGATCCCTTCTGATGCGTCCGAGTTGATGCTCTGCTCGGGTTCTCCCTAAAAACGACTGTCGAGGTCGACAGTGTCGATGTGGGGCATAGATTTGTTGGTTTCTGAAGTAGCGCTGGTTGCTGTCTTCTCTTGGGCCGGTATCTTTATCGCGCTCAGGCCTTTGGCGGAGGCTTCGAAACACCTCCTGGCTGCTTCGATGTCGCCGTTGAGTGTCGCTACTTGTCATTTGGTCGTATAGTATTTGAGCTTGAGGTGTACGGTTGAGGGAACCGCGATTAGTTCGGCCAGAGTGGGGCGTCCGAGGATGCACTAGTATATTGACGGGCAGTCGATGACCAGAAATTGGACTTTCACTGCCCTGGTGCTCTCTGCCGACCCGATCGAAACTATGAGTTCCACGAATCCCCACGGCTTGGTTACTGTGCCATTAAATTCTTGTAAGTCAGATCCTACATATGGTGTAAGGTGACTGTCTTTCAGCTGTAATGTTTTAAACAATTGGGAGTACATGATGTCCACTGAACTTCCTTGGTCGACCAATATGCGTCGCACTTCAAAATTAGCCATCCGGGCTCGGATGAGGAGAGGGATGGTCACGTTAGGTGCTCCTCCGGGTAACTCTTCTTTATAGAAAGATATTGAGGAGGGACTGCCTTTGGCGTGGTCGAAGGTCGAGGCTACGTTCGCGCTGGCCGAGATTAGCTCGTCGAACTTGCGTTTCACGGATCCGACGGTCAGTTTGCTGAAACCCCCGCCTGATATAACCATTACGGACGGGAACCTTTCCCATGTGCTATTGGAGGAATAGGTGGTTGCTGTGTTGGCCCAGTCAGGGAGGTAAAAATCTTTTGGCCTGGTAACGCTCATGGCCACTTGCATGGCGGGCGTATCTTCCGCTGGCTTTTCCTCGGTGACTGGTTTAGCTTCTCTAGTGGCCTCCTGCTTCTTCGCATACTGTTTCAGATGTCCCTCTCTGATTAATATCTCTATGGCATCCTTAAGATGGATACAATCTTCGGTGTTGTGCCCGTGGCCTTTGTGGAATCTGCAGAATTTTAATTTATCAACGTTTGGCCGGGTGGGCATGCTCTTAGGGAATCGGACCTTGCCCGTCTGAAACTCGGTGTTTGCGCATTCGTTCAAGATGCACTCCCTCGAGGCATTCAGCGGGGTGTACTCTCGGAATTTCCCCGCAGGGGCTTTGTAGTCCTTGGGGTCCCGAGTTTTATCATTTCTCTTTTTGTCAGTTCCCCGACGAGACTCATCTTGGCGCACAATTTTATTGCTCTGTTCGTGCCTGGAATTGCGGACGGCATGGGCAGCTTCTTTCTCCTCATATTGAATGTAGGCTTGGGCTTTGAGGAAGAATTCGTCAAGAGTGGCTGGAGTTTCAATTCTGACAGCTTTAGCGAAGTCCGAGCGTGGTCGGAGGCCGCGCTCGAGCAAGAACTTCTTCATATGGGTAGTGGTGGATACCTGTACGGCTTCTTTATTGAATCTTTCTTTGTACGCCCGTAGAGACTCGTCCTTTCCTTGGATAATGGCTTCCAAGGAGGCTTCTTACTTTGGGTGTCTTCGGGAAGCCGTGAAATATCTGGAAAAAAGTTTTCCGAGCACCCTCCATGATGTGATGGACTCGTCTGGAAAACTTTTATACCAATTCATGGCTCCTTTTCGCAGGGTGGTAGGGAACAAACGACATTTAATGGCACCGGGCACTCCTCTGTAGTCGAGAAGGGCGTCGATGTTCTCAATATGTTCGTCCGGATCGGTGGTCCCGTCGTACGTCCCTAGCGGAGGGGGTTTTTCGAGACCGGTTGGCAGGGGAACCTCTAATACTGACTGGGATAGAGGACCATGGCGCTCCTCTTCGTCGTCGCTGGCGGATGGAGAAAAAGATCGGCTCTGGCTACGCCTGCGTCGCCTCCGGTTGTCGTCGTTCTTGGCCGGAGGTGATCTGGATTTCCTTCTTGGCCGAGGGGACTGTGAACGGTGTCGGGAATGCTGCTTGCTCGACCCTTTCTTGGAAGAGGGATTCACCTTCTCCCCGGGAGAAGGGGAACGTGGGCGTTTCTTGGTGATTATTTCACGTCGAGAACGAGTCTTGTGATCGGGGGGAGTTCTTGAGCGGCGCTTCTGCTCGAGAGCCTCGATCCGGTTACTTTGCTATTGTAAGAGCGCATTGGTCTGGGCAAGAGCAACTAGGACAGCGTTTATGGTCTGGTCTTGAGGAGGCTGTCCTTTGGAGAGGAAAGGATTGCCCATACTTTCTTCGTGGTTATCCTTCCCGCTGGTATCTTCAAAACGATGAGATTGATCATCTTGAAGATCTTTAGGGGACGGGGAACGGTTGTTGCACCCCAAAATTTGCCCATCTAATTATTCTTAATTGGCTTACATATCTCATTCATTTACATCTTAGGTCATCAATAAAATCATGCATCATTAAGCAACCATCGACATTGGAATCAGAGATCTTAAATTATTAAAGTTTCACTATTTTTATACTTCAAGACTAATTCTTCTTCAAGGATTTCTTCAAAGTATTTTAGTGGTGGTAGATTGAAATATGAGTGCTACAATATTGAGGATTGACTTCTTAATTCATTTTAATACAATTCTTGGTTTTTATCATATATTTGTTACTTCAAAGGAGAGTTAATTTGGGATTCATTGAGAAGTGAGGACCAATTGAGACAATATTATGGAGAAGCATTTCATTCAAAACAAGGTCAAAATTCAAGTGGAAATCAAATAAGTTAATTTCTTCCTCAGCTATTTCATCCATGGATTTTGAGATTTATTCATTATTACACCAAGAGTTTTCTACAAAGATTCAGTTCAAGATTTTCAAACAGAAGGAGCTTTATAATCATTCAAATCCAATAGTGTTTCAAGTACATTCATTATTCAAGTTCAAATTCAAAAATACAAATAAAACTCACTATTTACAAACCATGCCTATCTTTTGTTACATGTACAAAGACCTACACATACAAACCTTAAATAACCTATCCTAAAGCATGCACTCAAACAGCCACAGAACTTGACTCAAATTAATCCCATTCGCCATGTTCCAATAACTCCTTGGCCACAGTAGGAACCCGTACAAATTGCTATGCCATTTGCTTGCTTTTACTTGCATCCGAATCCATCCATATCAGTTCAGCCCCATGGCATACTTGCATCGTTCAAACTGCAGACCTAACCACAAAAGAAAAAAACCAGTTTTACATTAGTTCATCACCTATCAATAACCACATTCATGACAATCTCAACTAATTCAATTAAATTCCTATAATCACTAACATTCATGCTAACACCTTACAAAAAATGCATACAACACAAACACACTGGCAGTTTTCAAACAAACCAGCCCCGGCATTCTACCACCTAACAGAGTCATAACAGTTCAGATACTTACATACAAAACATTCAATATTTCATAACCATCATAACAGAATTCCCTAACTGATTTAACTAATTCGTTACAAACTACCTCTTAACCTCCTAACCGATTCTATAACTACCTAACTGTTCTCAACTCTCCTAACTAACTTCTAAAGCCAATAACCTATTCTAACTGTCAAACAGAATATAACAAACTAACATAACAGAAAAAAACAGTTTGTAACAGATTGTAACTAACCTCTTAATCAGACTCAATCTCCTCCATTCATCACAGAACAAACTCTCTCAATCCCAGGGCTCCAATCATTCAAGCTCTAACTGAATCAAATTCCCTCTCCTCTATATAACAGAATTTCCCTCCAATTCAGAAACCCCCTCCACCATTTTTTCATCACCATCTTCAATCCTCTCTCCATATTCTCACACTACACAACTGATTCACTCATTCAATCTCCCTCCAATCTCTCTGAACTCTCTCCACTTCTCCATTTTACACTTCACATCTCAATTCATTTTCTTCAACTCCTTCAATCATTCACCATATCTTTATCTTCAATCCACACAAAATCACCAGAACCTTCAAGAACACCACTGCTCTTCACGTTATCACCACAAGAACCTTCATCCTCCATTGATTCCGAGACTTCATACTCCTTGCAACCTCTTTCTCTAAATCATCAATCCACATGCTTCAATCTTCATCCTCAAACCACAATTCCATTCAACATACACAACAAAAAAACGTAACAGAAGTCAAAAGAAAGAGCAGAGGAAAATTATCAGAAGTGGATGAAAATCGATAAACAGAAAAGAGAGAATCAGAAAAGCACCTTGGAACATAACCGAAAATGGCAAAACTCCAACCTTCGATCCTCACTTCAAAGCACGAGCAACTTCATTGAATCTTCAGCAACCTTCAACAACATTCAATTCATCGAATCTTCAATCATCAAGCGTACGCGGAATTTAACCTTCATCGCATCCTTCATTAGTCAACAACTCCGTCAATTGCAACATCGAAGCGAGAAGAGATCAATGAGAGACGAAGAGAGGCCGAGATAGGGACGTTGTTCTCATTGGCAAAGATTAGCGGCGGTGTTTGGAGCTTTGCTTGGATATCCATCGGAGAAGAAGAAGAGAGAGCCGCCGCTCGTGAACGAGAAGGGGGAGAGAAGGTCTGAAAGGGAAGCTCAATAGTCACAAGTAACGTAACCCTAATTTCCCCTTTCTATTATCTTATGTTATTGTTTTAATTGTTCTTTATTTTAATAATAAAGTCTGAAAAACTTGATGTTGGATCATAACGAAAATCAACTGGGCCATGAACATAATACTCTTCACACCTCCCTTGGGCCCGTTATCTTCTTGTTTCTTTTGGCATAAAATTTCAATAACAATACAGTAATCTTGGGCCGGTTCGCTCTTCACACCTCCCAGGGCCCATACTTCTTCTTTGGTAAACAAAATGCTGTAACAAAAACGCCCTTGGGCCTATCCACCTTGGCATGCGCCCTAATTGCCTATCACCACCACAAATTCAACTTGTTCACCCCCTGTTCCCTTTTATTTTTCATTAATAGATTTAGGTTTTTAATTAGATTTCTTCCTATTTCTTTTAGATAATAAAAATGCTTATTTTTAGACCTTAATACTAATTTTTGACATTGACAATAATCAAAAAAATATTAGTTTTTAGGCTATTTGTTTTTAGTCTTTTTACTTGACTTGTAATTCAATTTCTCTCATAAAATTCAACATAAAAATAATAGTACTTTTAATTCACTTTTGTGCTATATTTTGGCTTGTTCTATTTCATGCTCTTGTACTATTTTCATGTATCCTACTTGTTGACTTCTAATTGTGATCTTTATTTTCATATTCTTTTATTCCTAACCTTAGGTAGAAACCATGATAACATTAGGAAGAAATTCCCTTCATACTTAGGCTAGTTTCTTTTCCTTTTCAACTTTAAAACATCTAATAAATATCAAAATAAAATCCCTTTAAAAAATACAAAGAAAACACTTAATAAAACATTAATAAAGAAGTGAAAATCATTAAAAAGGGAATGGAAGCTTGAATCTCCCTTGCTTTAGGGAATCATTCGAGTGCTTGGATCTCCCTTGCTTTAGGGAACCATTCGGGCGTAAGTTCCCAAATTCTAAAAGCCACAAACCAAAGAGCAACTCGAGTCTCCTTTGCTTTAGGGTTCCACTTGAACCGCACAAACTCTCTTCTCTCTCTTGCCTTCAAGGCATTCTTTCTCTTAATCGGACACGTTGCTTCCTTTCGATCGCAGACTGGTAACGCATAAGACTCCACTCAACGAGCTGCTATCCTGACGCTAGATTGCGAACGTAACTCCGTCCACTAAAAAACACAAAAACAAACAAAAACTAAAGAGCCGAACTACGACGCTCTGATTCCTGAAAAGGATACGTAGGCATTGGGTCGCGGGGCCTAAGCGAGCACAATTATTTATAAACCTTTTTTTCCTTGTGTTTCTTTTTCTTTCATTTGCATGCATTCCCTTAGCATTAAGCTTTAGATTTATAAGTAACACACCCTTTAGATAGCAACAAACATAGGTGGATACCATCGAGTACGATGGGCGTGTGGGGTGCTAGTACCTTCCCCTCGCGTAACCGACTCCCGTACCCTATCTCTGGTCGAAAGACCTCGTTCTTATTCTTTTCCAGGTTTTCTGATATTTCTTTCCCTCTTTGGGATAAATATATTGGTGGCGACTCTGTTGTTCATATCGCGAGCGTGCGACAGCTGGCGACTCTGCTGGGGATTAAGCTAGTCGATCCTAGCCTTTGTTTGTTGTTTGTTTATTGGGTGTGCTTATATATTGTTTATGTTTTGCATTTTTTATTTCATGCTTGCATATCATGTTTATTTTCTCGCACTCTGGACTATATTATGGGCCCCCGTGGGGGCCACATATTTTTCTGCTTTGTTTTGCAGGAGGGGGGTTTTTGTGAGGTAAAAGGCCCACTACCTAGGCCAGTGACACATAGGATTAGCGTGGATGCTCATATTGACTCCCGTAGCGCTTGCTATGATTGAGCTTGGCATGGGGTACCACAACTGGGCGAGGTTCTTTCATGGAACACTGTGTCTGGAACGCTTGTTGCCTCAAACACTTTGTACCCCCATGGGAACTGTAGACCCTAGTGACCATTAGGGACTAGTTGTCCGTGTCTAGACTACATACCCGTGAGATTGGGATGGGACAGGAAACTTGACCTTCATCATACTCGGATTTCTGCTATTCAATAAAAGGCGTCGAACCTTTGATCCTGGGACATTTGACTTATACATAAGTTCTGCATCAGTTATCTATCAGAATCAACGTCGAACCTTTGAATCTGGAGGTTTCGACCATCTTTGACTTATGCACAAGCTATTTATCCAGAAAGCAACGTCGAACCTCTGAATCTGGAGGATTCAACCATATCTTATTGACCATAAGAAGCTGTTATCCAAGAGGCCTTGATCCTTGATCCTGATTTATGATACATTTGCATCTTCATTAACATTTTTGCATTCATGCATGTGCATCCATGGTTACCAAGACTCTTACCACTCTTCCTCTCCATCAGATCAGTCAAGACGATTCCTCCACACCGATATCGGACAAGAGCTCACAGAAGAAGGATCATGGAGAACTATGAACAAGATCAAGCTGCTATTCGAGAGGAGATGGACCAAATGAAAGGCAAGGTTGATGCTATTTTGGAAGCCCTCCAAGCTTTGAGAAATGAAAGGATCCCTGTTGTACAAGAGATTCCTGTTGATGCTAATCAAGCTGCTGCTAGTCAACCTGATGTCATTCCACCTTCTACTAATCCACCTGAGTTCCAACCAAGGACTAATGCTACTCTTGGGATGCCATTTAGCTTCATGACTGCTGATACTCTTGGAGCTTCAAACCAAGGAGGACCTATGCCCATAACTTCTGGAGTGCCAACTATGACTGGGCCTGTTTTCCCGTTTCCTACTCCACCTCCTCACACAGAGATTCCTTATCCTGCTTTCTGTGGTCCTCAGTCTGCTAATCCAGAAATGCACCCAATACCAACTGTTGAAAAAGCTCGACCCATTGAGAGATCTGCTGAGAAGTATCAAATTCTTGAGGAAAGGATTCGAGCTATTGAAGGTTTTAGTGCCTATGGGATGGACGCTGAAGAGATGTGCTTAGTCCCTAATCTGGTTATTCCTCCCAAATTCAAGCCTCCCGACTTTTAGAAGTACAAGGGTTTAAGCTGTCCAAAGAGTCATATCATCATGTACTGTCGCAAGATGGCTTCTCACATTCACAATGACTCATTGCTCAACCATTGCTTTCAAGATAGCTTGTCTGGGGCATCTTTGAACTGGTATATGAATCTGGAGCGTAATAGGATCCGATCTTGGAAGGACTTGTCAGATGCCTTTCTTAAACAATATCAATACAACATTGACATGGCACCGACTAGGTTGCAACTACAGAATCAAGTGCAAAGGACCAATGAGACATTCAAAGAATATGCCCAAAGGTGGAGAGAAATGGCTGCTCAAGTTAATCCACCACTTTCTGAATCCGAACTGGTTGATATGTTCATGAACACTCTTCAAGGCACTATTATGAAAGGATGGTGGGTAGTGTTTCTTCTGGTTTCTCCGATCTAGTCAGGATTGGTGAGAGAATTGAGAATGGCTTGAAAATTGGTAAGATCCAGAATCCCGCCAATGTTGCTGCTGTTAATCAATATGGGTACAAGAAGCCTCAAGGTAATTTCATCAAGAAGAAAGAAGGCGAGACTAGTGCTGTTTCTGCTCAAGATCAAGCTCCTTATTATCAAGTGACCGCCACCGCTCCTCAAGTGGCACCTGTTGGTCAACAACCTTGGGTTCCTTATCAACAATATGTTCAACAACAACAACAAGGTTTCCAACAACAAGGTTATCAACAGAGACAAGGTCAACAGAGGCAGAATAGACCAAAAAGGGTGTATGATCGTGTACCAATGTCTTATAGCCAACTTCTTGCTCGCTTGCTCGACCTCAAACTGGTTCAATTAGCGGAAGCTAGGCCTCCTCCCGATCCTCTCCCTCCAAATTACAAGATTAATGCCAAGTGTGAATTCCACTCAAGAGGATCTGGTCACACTACTGAAGAATGCAGAGTTCTCAAAGACAAAGTTCAGGATTTGCTTGATGCAAAAGAGATTGAGTTTGCACCTGTGGCACCTAATGTGATCAACAATCCCATGCCACCTCACAATGGAGCTTCCACCAGTGGACCATGAAGACTTGTTGTTTGTCAGAGAACTTTTCATTTGCATTAGAATAAGGCCAAGCTTGCCATTGTATAGATTTCTTTAGTATTTTCAATTGTACTATTTTCGTTGTTATCAAGTACTTCTCATTGTAAGAAAATCATTCTGTTTGAATAAATAAAAACAATGCAATATACATGTTTTTCTCAAATCATTTCATCTTTGTCATTATGTTCATTGATACTTCACTCATTTGTCTTAAGCAACTAAAAAAGGAGAATGATGAAAAACCAAAAACACATGAACTACTAATTGTATGCTTTTGGAACAAAGATCCTGCTGACGATGTACAGGCATTGTTTCAATTCCTAAACACTGGAGTTATAAGGGAGTGAAACCTTCGTCAACCCCTTTGAGCCTAAGGAGTAGTAGTTCTTTTCAAAAAAAAATAAAAAAAAATTCAAAACCCTCCATCTTAACCAGGGGCAGGGTAGTTTTCAGTTAGTGCGACCGAGCGCTCGACTTTCAGGTATTCTATCAGAGGATCAATCATCTCACAACAAAAGAAGAATAGTATTATCCACAATGGATATCCCTCGTTCATTAAGAAGAAGGCAGTCACAACCTTTTCATCAAGTCAATCACAAATGTCATACAACTTGTTCCCGAACGAGACAAAAAAAAGAATGAAAAGAAAGTTATGAATCGTGAAAAAAAAAAACAATAGCCCGCTAAGTCAAAAAGAAAAGAAAAGCTTTGAAGCAAATGACTTATGCAAAAATTAGGGCATATCCCGCTGGACAACGAAAACCAAATTCAAAGAAACTTTTTGTCCAGGCAAAAGTTAGGGATAGCAAAAGGCAAATGCAATAGAAAAATCCTCCGAGGGACAAGTTGTTGTGACCATCAACGAAAGCGCCAAAGGGTGACTGCCACCTCCATCAAAGCCATAAAGGATCCTCATCCATTGCAATCCTTCCTGAAAGGTGAACACTCGTGTCAAACTGACTGAACATAGGACGGGAGAACATCACGAAGAAGGGGTGGGTTACGTAGAACTTGAGCCTTTATCCTTTGTTTCTCAAACCGTGAACCCAGCCACGTTACAACCCTCTAAAGTCCTAATTGAAGCAGGGTGTGTTCCGAAAGCATACAAACTGCAAGCTCATGTCAAAACTGACTCCTAATGTTGCTTGTCACTTGTGTTAGTATCGATATAGCATTTTGACAAATAAAAACTTTTCTTTGAGATTAACATGTGCATTGCATTCTCGTTATCTTTTTCAAAACAGAATTGTACTTGATACCATGAAATTAATTACTTGATACCAAGGAAAGTTCAACATTGAAATTCCATCGAGTAATCTTACAAAGGCAAAGGTTGGTCATCCACTAAGCAAATATCTGAAACGTCCATTAGGTGGAAGAGTTCCTTTGAATCTGGGGCATACATCCCTTAATCAACACTGGGGCAACCCATTTCAAATCTCCATGATTCAAGCATATCAAAGTTCTTTATCAAGAGATCATGCAAACTGGGGCAGGCTAGTAACAATTCATCTCTTCATCTTCAATCAAGTTTCAGATATCGAGATAGGTGTCGAGGAGTCAAGCCAAACACCCCACCTTCACAAGTTCTATCCTTCAAGCAACAACCTTTCCGCAAGGGCATCCTCCATCCACTCCTTGTATCTTGGAGACAATCATCCCATTCATAATCATACATGCATCATGCATATCATTGCATTCTCATGAAACAGTGATCCAATCATCAATAAAACAGAGGCATCCACCCCACCTTTACTCTCAAGCAGAGTTTTAGAACTCCGCCTAATCTATTCCACACAAAGCAGAAACCCTGATCAATCAGTACACTGCATGTAGAATCCATAGCATTGCATCTCCAGAAGTGCATAAAATAAATCAAACATTGCATGTAAAGCATAAGCCAAGTTACTCATCAGATAAGGTCCCTACAAGCGTTCAATTAATAGTCCGCTGGATTACTCAGAGTTACCATTGTGGTGTCATCTCCCAAAGTCAATCATGTTCATCTTTCTTCAACCCAGAGTTGATGTTTTTGTGTTCAACCCAGAGTTGATTTTCCTTTCATCTTTTAACCCCGAGTTAATTGTCTTTTCCCACTCAACCCAGAGTTGACGGCCATCTTGTTTCTTTTCCCACTCAACCCAGAGTTGATGGTTATCTTTTACTCAATCCAGAATTGATTCCTTTTTCCACTCAACCCAGAGTTGACGGTTATCCTTTATCCTTTTTTCCACTCAACCCAGAGTTGGCGGTTATCTTTTTCTTCTTCCATCTCAACCCAAAGTTGACAGTTATCTTTTGTCCTTTCCCACTCAACCCAGAGTTGACGGTTATCTCTTATATTTTCCCTCTCAACCCAAAGTTGACGGATACTTCTTATCTCTTATGTTTTCCCACTCAACCCAGAGTTAACGGTTATCTTCTCTCTTTTCACACTCAACCCAGAGTTGACGTTTATTCCTTGTTGATCTTTTTTCCCACTCAACCCAGAGTTGACGGTTATCTCTTGTCTTTCCCACTCAACCCAGAGTTGACGGTCATTCCTTGTTGATTTCTTTTTCCCCACTCAACCAAGAGTTGACGGTTATGTCTTGTCTTTTCCCACTCAACCCAGAGTTGACGGTTATTCCTTGTTGATTTCTTTGTTCCCCTCTGTCATACCCCAATTTTTGACCCTAAGATCATACATCAATTGCATTCAATCACCAATCAAGAGCACCATTGTGAAGCTTGATCTTTGATACTGTGATTATCTCTGAGGGGAATTATCGAGCATTTATAGCCTTTTTATTTGTTTACACTAACCAAAAAAATCAAAAATATATGTTTTGTCTCTTTTGTTTATATTTTACAGGTAAAAGATCGGGCAAAAATCAAAACAGCGCAAGAAAACAATTTTTGAAAATTGGAAGGTGGAAATCGATTTACCCCTGTGGGAAATCGATTTCCTGTGCGCAAAATTCAAAAAAATATAAGAGGGAAGCTTGACATCATTTTGGCACCTTTTTTATTTTGATCATTTATCAATTTTCCACCTCATCAAAATTAACTCATTCATTAAACCCTCTTTAACCCCATTTTACCACTTTTTACCATTTAATTGCCACTTTAATCACCAATTAAACACAAGTTAATCACCAAACACAAAAAGACCAATTTGCCACTACTCTTGCTCCAACTCTATAAATAGAGCCCTCTACTCTCTCATTTCTCAAGCTTGGAGAGCCAAAAAATTGCTTGCAAATTCATTTCTCACCCTTTCCAAAACCCTCACCCAAAGTTCATTTTCATAAGATTAGTAAGGTTCACATTGAATCTTGCTAATTTTGAACTAAGCCTCTTACATTTCACTCTTTTCTTTGATTGTTCATCTCCATACTTGAAGGATCTACACTTTGTGCTTGTTCTTGAAGCTACTTCAACACTTTAATTCAAGAATTGGTAAATTTCTCAATTCTAAGATGTAGATCTTTGTTGCTTGTGTTCAATGCATCTTTGATGCTATATTGGTGCTATTTGATGGTGATTTGATGGAAAATTCGTGCTCCTATGGATATGTGATCATAAGGTGTTTGTATGTTTGCTTAAGTCAAGTTTTATGCCTCCTAATGCTGATTTTTTGAATGCTGCGTGCAGGAAATCGATTTCCCTCTGTAGGAAATCGATTTCCACCTTATTGTTTTTCAAAAATTTGAACTCTGGACTCAGGAAATCGATTTCCTACAGAGGTAAATCGATTTCCTGCTGGCAGAATGTGTTTTTTTGCCTTTTTTATGCTTGTTTTGGCTTCCTACTTCCTCCACTTCATTAATATCATTGGATCTAGGATGTTGATAGGTTTGAAATGACCTAATCCATAATATTAGATGAATGATATTAATGATAGTGTGAGTTGATTATCTTTTGTGAATTTTATTCTTCTTCCTCCATTTCATTAATATCATTGGATCTAGGATGTTGATAGGTTTGAAAGAACCAAATCCATAATATTAGATGAATGATATTAATGATAGTGTGAGTTGATTATCTTTATGCATTTTATCTTCTCCTTCTCCTTTTTTTCTTTTGATCGATGAAAGTCTTAATACTTTGAGAATTCTTATGGATTCTTAGTAAAGACTAGATCGTTACCTATTTTCTTTTCGTGCGGTATTGCTTTCGGAAGGCGATTTACATATCGTTCTTCTCGCATGCATTAGCACATAAAGTTTTGACCGGCCTCGTTGTAGGGTGATTTCTACATAAATCACTTGGCGATCTGCTTAACATAGCGCAATATTTCGTGTCCTGAATAAAAAAGATCAAACATGGAAGAGAATTGTATGCGGTTGATTTAAGACTTGTGGAGGTTCTTATCGTGTAGTCGCTATGATTCTATCAAGCTTCTGATAAACCCCATTGAATTTAAATCCGAGTACATCATTCACTCACCATAGATCTTCCTACTAACTTTGATAACATACTTGACAAGTTTCAAGATGGTTATCTTTAACACTTAACAACTAACTTTAATTTCCGCACCTTTACTATACCGCTCTTTATATTACCGCTCTTTACATTTCTCGCTTTATTTTATCATTTCATCATATTTACTTTCCGCCATTTTTTCTTTGTCCACTTGGACATATGTTTATGCTTCTGTTATTTTTCTTTTGTCCACTTGGACCATACTTTATTTTTTCGCTAAAACACTAATAAATAACCAAAATCTAAAAAATACATAAGGCTCCCTTTGGACTATCGGTTACTATCCCTAGCGCTTTGGAGATTCGGACTTATGGACCTAGTACCTCTGGACTCATTCTATTACTATCCTGTGATTGTTCTGTCTGTCTGGCATTGTTCTGTTGTATGTTTATGTGTGCAGGTATTTCCTTGAAAGCCCTTGATGGTTAATTCCAAGGCATTGATATAAGGATTTTACCCGAAAACAGCCGTTACTCTGCCCAATTTTCGTCAGAATCTTAATGTGCTTAATGAAAAATGGTGCTAAGACAATAAGTTCATCTGGATCCCCAAGTGTTAATGTGTTGGTATTGATAAATCCAAAGGATGGGAAAACTACCTTGGCTCTTAATGTCAAGTGTTGGCTTCTTATTCGGTTAGACCGTTTCTTTCCTTAGCTTTTATTTTATGCATTAGGTTAGCCTCTTCATCTCCTCCCATTCTTAAATTTTCAAAATCTTCTCCCTTTTTCCAAAATATTCTTATGTTTGCAAATCTTTTGAAAACCTTTTTCTTAAAAATATCTTTCGCCCTTAGTGGCTTTTCTTCAAAAGTTTAGACACCGTTAATTGTCGAAACGAGTGGTTATACCCCACGATTTTGAAATTGATTGATAATAACGAGATCTTTTCCGCGTGAGAGAGCTAGTGGCATACTCGTTGATTTTATCCGAGTTGGCGCCCTTCTTTCATTTGCGATGCAAAGAACTTGTTTGTTCTCATGCTCAAGATCAATGGCTGAGTATTTCTCTCTAACGACAACAAAGTGTTTATCCGTTTTAAAAAACGTTTTTCCCAAAAGCGGAACTACATTAGCTCTGACTTCTCCATTGCACCGAGGAGGTATGTAGGCCCAAAGCTTAACGCTTTGCCGAGCTTATTTTAAAAATAAAACAAACCCTTTTTAGCACACACACACACAGATTTTCAAAAAGGTTCCCGTGGAGTACCACGGATATGAGGGGTGCTTTAAACCTTCCCCTCATATAATCAACACCCGAACCTGAGTTCTCTTTCTTGTTTTAAAAAACAAAACTTTGGGTTTTACGTTCTTTTCCCTTTTCCTTTGAAAAAATAAAGCGCGGTGGCGATTTCAAAACGGAATATTGATTCGAGTCAATCCCATGGCTTCGATATCAGATTTTCCCCGCTACACCCTCTCAACCCAGATTTGACGGTTACCTTTTCTCCTTTCCCACTCAACCCAGAGTTGACGGTTACCTTTTCTCCTTTCTCACTCAACCCAGAGTTGACGGTCATCTTTTATTCGACCCAGAGTTGATCCTTCTCCTTTCCCACTCAACCCAGAGTTGACGGTTATCCTTTATCCTTCTTCCCACTCGACCTAGAGTTTACGGTTATTCCTAATTGTTCACCTTTCCTCTTTCAACCCATAATCATTATCCAATCTCTTGTTCAACCCAGAGTTGATTTCCTTGCTTCCTATTTTAACCCAGAGTTAATACTTATATCTCATCCCACTAATACCGATTTCCCTTTCTGTTCTCAACCTAGAGTTGATGTTTACCCCTTATTCAACCCCGAGTTGACTTCCCTCTATTCTTTGACTTAGAGTTGATCTACTTTTCCTCCTCGACCCAGATTCGATGTTTATTTTGTCCCTAACTCAGAGTTAATTTGTTCAACCCAGAGTTGATACAATCTTCCTCAGTGGATTTGACACCATTTCCTCCCCAGTGGATCACATCTCTCATCAGGCAAATTTTCAGGTTCTTTTGGTATTTAATCTTCTTCCACCTTGAACATTCGAAAGGCTAACGCCAATCTCACCATCAGGTTAAAGATGATTAAATAGGGGCAGCTGTTGCACCCCAAAATTTGCCCATCTAATTATTCTTAATTGGCTTACATATCTCATTCATTTACATCTTAGGTCATCAATAAAATCACGCATCATTAAGCAACCATCTGCATTGGAATCAGAGATCTTAAATTATTAAAGTTTCACTGTTTTTATACTTCGAGACTAATTCTTCTTCAAGGATTTCTTCAAAGTATTTTAGTGGTGGTAGATTGAAATATGAGTGCTACAATATTGAGGATTGACTTCTTCATTCATTTTAATACAATTTTTGGTTTTTATCATATATTTGTTACTTCAAAGGAGAGTTAATTTGGGATTCATTGAGAAGTGAGGACCAATTGAGACAATATTATGGAGAAGCAATTCATTCAAAACAAGGTCAAAATTCAAGTGGAAATCAAATAAGTTTATTTCTTCCTCAGCTATTTCATCCATGGATTTTGAGATTTATTCATTATTACACCAAGAGTTTTCTACAAAGATTCAGTTCAAGATTTTCAAACAGAAGGAGCTTTATAATCATTCAAATCCAATAGTGTTTCAGTACATTCATTATTCAAGTTCAAATTCAAAAATACAAATAAAACTCACTATTTACAAACCATGCCTATCTTTTATTACATGTACAAAGACCTACACATACAAACCTTAAATAACCTATCCTAAAGCATGCACTCAAACAGCCACAGAACTTGACTCAAATTAATCCCATTCGCCATGTTCCAATAACTCTTTGGCCACAGTAGGAACCCGTACAAAGTGCTATGCCATTTGCTTGCTTTTACTTGCATCCGAATCCATCCATATCAGTTCAGCCCCATGGCATCCTTGCATCATTCAAACTGCAGACCTAACCACAAAAGACAAAAACCAGTTTGACATTAGTTCATCACCTATCAATAACCACATTCATGACAATCTCAACTAATTCAATTAAATTCCTATAATCACTAACATTCATGCTAACACCTTACAAAAAATGCATACAACACAAACACACTGGCAGTTTTCAAACAAACCAGCCCCGGCATTCTACCACCTAACAGAGTCATAACATTTCAGATACTTACATACAAAACATTCACTATTTCATAACCATCATAACAGAATTCCCTAACTGATTTAACTAATTCAGTTACAAACTACCTCTTAACCTCCTAACTGATTCTATAACTACCTAACTGTTCTCAACTCTCCTAACTAACTTCTAAAGCCAATAACCTGTTCTAACTGTCAAACAGAATATAACAAACGAACATAACAGAAAAAAACAGTTTGTAACAGATTGTAACTAACCTCTTAATCAGACTCAATCTCCTCCATTCATCACATAACAAACTCTCTCAATCCAAGGGCTCCAATTATTCAAGCTCTACCTGAATCAAATTCCCTCTCCTCTATATAACAGAATTTCCCTCCAATTCAGAAACCCCCTCCACCATTTTTTCATCACCATCTTCAATCCTCTCTCCATATTCTCACACTACACAACTGATTCACTCATTCAATCTCCCTCCAATCTCTCTGAACTCTCTCCACTTCTCCATTTTACACTTCACACCTCAATTCATTTTCTTCAACTCCTTCAATCATTCACCATATCTTTATCTTCAATCCACACAAAATCACCAGAACCTTCAAGAACACCACTGATCTTCACGTTATCACCACAAGAACCTTCATCCTCCATTGATTCCAAGACTTCACACTCCTTGCAACCTCTTTCTCTGAATCATCAATCCACATGCTTCAATCTTCATCCTCAAACCACAATTCCATTCAACATACACAACAAAAAAACTTAACAGATGTCACAAGAAAGAGCAGAGGAAAATTATCAGAAGTGGATGAAAATCGATAAACAGAAAAGAGAGAATCAGAAAAGCACCTTGGAACATAACCGAAAATGGCAAAACTCCAACCTTCGATCCTCACTTCAAAGCAAGAGCAACTTCATTGAATCTTCAGCAACCTTCAACAACATTCAATTCATCGAATCTTCAATCATCAAGCGTACGCGGAATTTAACCTTCATCGCATCCTTCATTAGTCAACAACTCCGTCAATTGCAACATCGAAGCGAGAAGAGATCGTTGAGAGACGGAGAGAGGCCGAGATAGGGACGTTGTTCTCATTGGCAAAGATTAGCGGCGGTGTTTGGAGCTTTGCTTGGATATCCATTGGAGAAGAAGAAGAGAGAGCCGCCGCTCGTGAACGAGAAGGGGGAGAGAAGGTCTGAAAGGGAAGCTCAATAGTCACAAGTAACGTAACCCTAATTTCCCCTTTCTATTATCTTATGTTATTGTTTTAATTGTTCTTTATTTTAATAATAAAGTCTGAAAAACTTGATGTTGGATCATAACGAAAATCAACTGGGCCATGAACATAATACTCTTCACACCTCCCTTGGGCCCGTTATCTTCTTGTTTCTTTTGGCATAAAATTTCAATAACAATACAGTAATCTTGGGCCGGTTCGCTCTTCACACCTCCCAGGGCCCATACTTCTTCTTTGGTAAACAAAATGTTGTAACAAAAACGCCCTTGGGCCTATCCACCTTGGCCTGCGCCCTAATTGCCTATCACCACCACAAATTCAACTTGTTCACCCCCTGTTCCCTTTTATTTTTCATTAATAGATTTAGGTTTTTAATTAGATTTCTTCCTATTTCTTTTAGATAATAAAAATGCTTATTTTTAGACCTTAATACTAATTTTTGACATTGACAATAATCAAAAAAATATTAGTTTTTAGGCTATTTGTTTTTAGTCTTTTTACTTGACTTGTAATTCAATTTCTCTCATAAAATTCAACATAAAAATAATAGTACTTTTAATTCACTTTTGTGCTATATTTTGGCTTGTTCTATTTCATGCTCTTGTACTATTTTCATGTATCCTACTTGTTGACTTCTAATTGTGATCTTTATTTTCATATTCTTTTATTCCTAACCTTAGGTAGAAACCATGATAACATTAGGAAGAAATTCCCTTCATACTTAGGCTAGTTTCTTTTCCTTTTCAACTTTAAAACATCTAATAAATATCAAAATAAAATCCCTTTAAAAAATACAAAGAAAACACTTAATAAAACATTAATAAAGAAGTGAAAATCATTAAAAAGGGAATGGAAGCTTGAATCTCCCTTGCTTTAGGGAATCATTCGAGTGCTTGGATCTCCCTTGCTTTAGGGAACCATTCGGGCGTAAGTTCCCAAATTCTAAAAGACACAAACCAAAGAGCAACTCGATTCTCCCTTGCTTTAGGGTTCCACTTGAACCGCACAAACTCTCTTCTCTCTCTTGCCTTCAGGGCATTCTTTCTCTTAATCGGACATGTTGCTTCCTTTCGATCACAGACTGGTAACGCATAAGACTCCACTCAACGAGCTGCTATCCTGACGCTAGATTGCGAACGTAACTCCGTCCACTAAAAAACACAAAAACAAACAAAAACTAAAGAGTCGAACTACGACGCTCTGATTCCTGAAAAGGATACGTAGGCATTGGGTCGCGGGGCCTAAGCGAGCACAATTATTTATAAACCTTTTTTTTCCCCGTGTTTCTTTTTCTTTCATTTGCATGCATTCCCTTAGCATTAAGCTTTAGATTTATAAGTAACACACCCTTTAGATAGCAACAAACATAGGTGGATACCATCGAGTACGATGGGCGTGAGGGGTGCTAGTACCTTCCCCTCGCGTAACCGACTCCCGTACCCTATCTCTGGTCGAAAGACCTTGTTCTTATTCTTTTCCAGGTTTTTTGATATTCCTTTCCCTCTTTGGGATAAATATATTGGTGGCGACTCTGTTGTTCATTTCGCGAGCGTGCGACAACGGTGTTTCTTAACGGAGGAACGATGGAGATGTCGTTTTTCTTGAGAATTGCAGCGTCTATTGACGAGGGATCTTCGTTGTTACCGGCCATGAGTAATGATTTGATTAGAGCTTTGGTTCCTGGGTTCTTGCTAGAGGCAAGAATGGATCAGGAAGGTGCAAGAAAAAGGAACGGGGGAGCTAGATTTCCCACAGACGGAGCCACTGATCTTACCGAGCGGATCAGATGACCGGCAATAATGAAGGCTTAAAGTTCGGGATGACAGATATGGAGAAAAAGGTGTTGTACCTGCAAGGCACTCCGATGCCAAAGTAAGTATGTATTCCACAAGGTACAACAAAGAATGGGCTTTTAGTGGTAAGAAAAAGATTATCTTGCCCTCTGTATGTAGAGGGCTATTTATAGGAAGTTTTGGAACGGATTGGACGCCTCCTTTTAGGTCGGATATTTAGGAGACGCGTGGATTAGTTGTTTACCCACCACGAGGGGTCCTCGTGGTCGGTTACTTGGCATGTTTGCCCAGTCTGGTCGGCTGGAAACCACCACGTGCGTTCTGAAACGTATTGGGCCGAAGGTGGGAATGACCCAATTGACTGGATTGGGCCGGTCTAGAACAGTATTTATGACCCAAATATTTTATATTAAAAAATGGTGTACAGGAAAAATTTTATTATTGATCTAAATATTTTTATATACGAAATTTACTATTGATCCAAAGATTATTGTAAATGATACCTAAACAAAAATGAAGTCTGTATACGGGAAAAAATCTATTATTAATCTAAATACTTTTATATACGATAAATGGTATTTATGATTAAATATTTTTTATCCAAAAATGGTATATGGGAAAAAATATATTATTGATTTAAATATTTTTATATACGAAATAATCAATTATTTATCAATTTTTTTTCTTTTTTAATATTTTTATTTAAAATAAATGATGTATCCAGATTCGCGTAATCGAACAGAACCCTTGCGTATGCACGGGTTTGTTACTAGTTCTCTGTAAAAAAAAAATTGGATCACTCTCTTTAAATAATAAAATTTATGTCTTTTGCCTCCTAAATGCACAAATTATTTCCTGTAATATTTTATTTTAATTTATCTCTTAGATTCAGTGTTTAATTTGTACGTTTAGGGAAAATTCAAAAATAATAATAATACAAGAAAGTAATTAAAAAAATATTATACAGAATAAATCGAAAATCACTTCCATTACAAAGATAGTATTAATTCTATATTATTTTAACAAGCAGATATTCAACAATAGGGGAATGATTATAAAAAAATAATCTTAAGGACGCCTTTTAATATTATGCAAGTTTATTTCATAAGTTTCTTAAAAATTGATGATGATTATCTATAATATTTTAGAACAAATACTTTGTATGCAATGTTTATCAAATAATTTTAAGAACCAATATTTTGTATATTAAAAGTCTTTAAAGATTTTGTTATTGGCCCTTTATTTTCATTGGGCCCATAACTGTTTATTTTGTGGTTCATGCTATTTTCTCAAGAAATGTTTTAATACATTTTTATAGGGTGAGTCACACCTCTAAAAAACTTTAAATTGTTTTTTCGGAAATGCACATTCAAACGCATCATAATGAATTTTAAAAAAAAAAAAAGATTCAGATATGCATATCTGAAAATATCCAAATAATTTGGTTAAATCGTTAATAAAAGAATCAATGTCGGTTTGATCCGTAATTTGGTTAAATAGTTAATAATCACAAATGAAAAACAATAAAAAATCACAATGAAGGTAGGTAATATTGTTATGATACAGCGAAAAATAATACAAATATTGTTTAGAAAGTATGAAATGTAAAATTAATACATCGACAAATAAAGAAAAAAGGGCATAGCCTACTGCGCATGCCTAATTCTAACCCATAGCCCTTCCTCTGCCTCCTGTATCCCGCAGCAATCAATGTCTCTCTAACCATCCTTTCTACGATGGTCATCGCTTTAGGACCGCCTCTCTCAATCACCCCTAAGTCCAAAACATCTTGCCCAATCAACTGTATACGTTGATAAATCGACAAGACATCAATGACATGGTCATCCCGGGCCTACCGATTCTCCAAGATCTCCTTATGAGCTGGCCTAGGTGGACGTCCAGGAGCGTCTAGTGTCATGATAGGGTGTGACACTGTGTAGAACCATGTCACATATCCCTCCAAACAATGTCAACTACTCAATGTTGGCATCATCCGATACTCCTCTAGCACCATATGATGCTCTCATCCTAAAAGATGCAATCGAGATCCCGGTGGACAATTGTGTCAGGAGCATCCAGAAAGGGGGATTTGGGGATGGTCTGCACATAGCCAAATTGTCGCATGCATCACTCAAGAAGATACCCGACCATAATGTTACTCCCACATGCTATCCACCCTGAGTATAATGAGATGGGGTCGAAGGGGACCATCTCCATGTGATCCTCGTAAGACATCCAGTTGATGTCATCATGAACAGTCCAGTCAAGATACACCCGGAACGGCGACATAACATTATTCTCTCTTTGCAAAAAATACATGGCAGCTCGAGGTAACTCTTCACGATACTCCTAATCGATGTAGAAACAATGAATGCGGTAGAAGTGAAAAATGATTCATCCCTGAAAAATAAATAAGAGCTATGTATGAAAAAAATAGTAGGAGCATCTTGCCTCATTGTTGCACGTAGCTATGCAACCTGAGCATCAAAAGCATCCTACGTATTAGGAGCATCCTACGTATTAGGCGCAACTTGCTCATTATCCCCATGATATCGAGACGATGACGCATGAGCCAAGCAACTCCTTGTAGCAGAAGTGGGTGCTCCTTGTGCCCTTCTAGACTGCTCATCTCTCTCACGCCGAGCAGATGCTGTCTGGCTTGGCCTGCCAAGTCTCAATCTAGGATTCTCATTCATTTTCCTGAAAAAAAACATTATTTAAAGTGAAGCAGTGGAACAAATATGAAAAAAACATTCAGGCAACATTTTGGATTGGCATATTCGAAAATTACTCATAGGGGTTTTCATATATGCACATCCGAACATCCATGCGCACAGCCATGGATGAACATATGCATGTTCTTTCCCAAAATGCCCCAATAAACCTAGAATAATGACCCAAACAACCACATTTTTCAGATTAAACTTCTATTTAACGATTTTAAATGATAATGAACTACCTATTGCATACATGCAATGTACAACAAATCATTAGGAGAAACTTACTCAATTTCGAAACTTTTGAAAACTTATTGAAATGAGAAAAAAACACTTGCGTCGATAACACTTACTTCTTGAAATCTCGAAAACACTTGCTTCGACAACTTGATCAAAGTGGGGATATGAAAGATTTTGGTGTTTGTGTGAAAAGAAATAGTAGAAAACATGAAATAATGAGGGGTTCTATCCGCGCCATATATATATATATATATATATATATATATATATATATATATATATATATATATATATATATATATATATATATATATATATATAAATTTTGAAATCAATCTATAATGATTTGCTATACCATGAAGATATCCAAGGATTAACGACAAAATGAACTTTCATATAACATTAATTTTAATGTAATTCAATGACATAGTAAATCATTATAGATTGACCTGAAACTTTATAGGTATGATATATATGATAGTATGTTTCAATCCAATGGTTAATTTTAAAAAATATTTATCCGATGTGAAGTTATAAGCGAGTGTAACTCGTGGTGTAACTCTTCGGGTGTAATTTGATCCCTCCTTATATATATATATATATATATATATATATATATATATATATATATATATATATATATATATGGGGTTGATTCGGAGATGTACATGCGAAACTTTCTTATCTCGACAAAAGGTTATTTTGGAGATTTATATCCGAAAATCCCTCTAAATATATGTGTGATGTGGTGAATTTGGATATATATACATATTCAAATGCTGGGCATAAGGGGCTGTTAAGAAATTCCCATTTTCTCATCTCTATGGAAAGACCAAACATAAATGCTTTAAAAAGAACCATTTTTTAATTCGGTTAACCGACCAATTTAATCAATTGTTTCTAGATTAAAGTACACAACTACACAAGGTTGTTTGGAAGATATACAGGGAAAGAAACCAACTTAGGTGCTACTAGGGTATATATCAAAGTTCCAATTATTAATTAAATTATCATAGTTGTCCCTATTGCAGTAAAATCTTAGATGAATTAATATTTAATGTAGGCAAGTTGTGAATACTAAAAAGTCTTATGTAATAACAAGATTTATGGGAGATCAATGGAACTCTGATGAGATAACAAGATTCATAGAGATTGGTTGATCAATGAAAGTCTTACGAGATGACAAGATTCATAAGCAAGTGTCATGAGATAACAAGATTCATGTGAGCCTCTTATGCGATAAAGCAATACATAAGAGGCACCTTACTAAATGGTTAAGTATTGCAGGGAGAACATAGATAAGTTAATTCCAATGAAGAAAAAAATCATGTATACTAACAGATTGATTGTGATTTGAAGAAGGAGAGATATGCCAAAAAATGATTCAAGTTCTACGCTTAGTTGTATGGATTTAAGTCATACGAGTCATTTGGGATGGTAGAACTCCCAATTATATGCTCAATTGTAAAACGCCTTGCATGGTCGGAATCTTATGAGTCATAAGGAGTAATATGGTTACCATATCACCTTCCTAGTTTACCATATTGATTGAATATCTTAAGATAAACATGTTATTTTAGTAGTTAAGACAAGTTGTACCTTGACCCGAGTGGTTGGATAGTTAGTTATTTGATAGTTCTAGTTAAAAAACTCACTTATATTAGTATTTTATCCCATGTTATTTCTATCTTTTCAAATAAAAGGTATCCAAGACAGGGCACGGATGAAGTATCAACTTTGGAGATTTAGTTACGCTTATGTGGTGCCAAATAACTCAAGTTGGTAGAAGCATTGAACACATCTATGAGGTAGCTGAGGTAAGGTATCTTGTTTATCTTCCTCTTGTTCGCTTCCCTCTTTGTCTTGAATAATTTTCTCTTTTGTTGATGGAGGAGTGTCCTCTTTAGGAATGTCATCGTTGACCAAGTTTTTCATTATTGCACCTGAAATATCAGAGGAATTAATTTTCCACGTCTTTTGGGGGTGTGGACTCATCAAAAGCTACATGAAAATACTCTTCAATAAATGAAGTTCTATGATTGTAAAATCTAGAAGTGTTCGCGGTGCGGTTTGGCTAGTTTTTATGTAAAAAATCATCTGAACCGTAAGAGAAAAAAATGTGCGGTTCGATTTGGTTCGGTTGACTTTTAAAAATAAAACCGAACCAATCAAACCAATGCGGCTTGGGTTGGTTCGGTTTTTTTACAAAAATTTATTAAGCCATATATATATATATATATATATATATATATATATATATATATATATATATATATATATATATATATATATATATATATATATGACAACATAACTTTGTATATGTATTATCAAATAACAACAAAATTTATCATATTTGGATAACAACTTTCTATTCAATATATAAAAATAATCTTAGATAACAGCGAAATAAAAAACATAAAATAGTCATAAAACAATGTCAAAAACATTATAATGTAATAGAAAAAAAAGGAGATGAAAGATTATAGAAGATGAAAAAGAAAGAGCAGTAGAGAGGAGAGATTAGATAAGAAGGGGAATATTAAAACTGTAATTGGAAGAGAGAATAGTAGAATAAAAATAATAAGTTGAAAAAGAAAGAATTTAAGAGATGAAATACTAGAAAGGAACATGTGATATGTACTTGGAAAAGAAGACACAATACCGAGAGATTTGAGAAGACTTAAACTGAAACCTTAAGTGTGAGGAAGAGAAAATCATTCGTAATCGTAAGGCTAAGGCATAATAGGTTTGAGTTTGGGTTGGAGATAAGTTATTGAATTTTAGGGATTATAACACAATGCGGTTTGGTTCGGTTTGTAAATACAAACTATAAACCAAATCGAACTGCGCGGTTTGTTAAAAAATGGTCCAAACACATCTGAACCAAATGCAGTTTTTTGCAGTTTCGGTTTGGTTTGGTTCGGTTTTGCGGTTTTCTGTTAGGCCGGTTTGATTTTGAGCAACCCTAGTAAAATCTATGTTATTTACTCAAAGATGAGTACCCTAAAAATATACCTTCATCATACTTTGTATCAAATTTACCAAGATTGTCCTTTCAGTTAATTAAAATAAAAATTTGCAGCCAAAAATCCAAAAATAAGAAATATTAGGTTTCATCCCTTTGAGTAAATTTTTAAATTGTGAAGATCTTGGACAAGCTTAGAAAACTTAACAAAAGCATTAAAGGTTTCTTTCTTATGGGACAAAAAGAGCATCCAAGTAAATGTAGAAAAGTTGCCAAAATTACAAACCCGTAATAGTTACCTGTTAGAATCCAAAATGTAGATAGTTTGGTAATTACTTTTGTGGTATTTCGATAACTCTTCTCCGCATTTTTGAGTTAATTACGTTTATAAACGTGTAAATAAATAAAATCGAGTTTTAATAGTAAATATGTTATTTACTAGCTTTTCTTATGTATTTTGTAGGTATTTTGCAAAATCGGAAAGTTTTGGATGGTAGAAGGTCAAGATGTCACCTTGGAGCAAGTTTGAAGGCCTTTTTGAAGGAGTAATATGGAGCAAGGGCCGGTGAGCGGCGGTCTAGCGCACTTTCCAATGGCAAGGAAGAATTTTTGTTCAACCTTACTTCTTTCACTATAAATGAGCAGTATGAGGCCATTTGTAATTATCCGGAGGATAGGCCATTCTTTAGGGATGGGGGAGGAGTGAATGAAGGAGGAGCAAATGAAGAAGAGGTGGATGAAGGTAACCAAGATGGCGAAAGAGGTGATGAGTCATGATGATTATGATGTGATCTTGTTGTGTTTTATTTTATGTCATTTTAATTATGATAGTTTATTTTCTTGTGTTGATGACTTTTTGGTGTAGGGTGTTTTACCCTTAGTTTGAAATTGTTGTATTTTTAAGTGTAATGGGGTAGCAAATGATGCTACTAAGACTTCTTTGAGACATTTACCATTGGCAATTTGTCTCTATTATATTATATTATATTAGGTGTGTGTTTAAATTTTGTGTTCATATTATATTTTTAAGTTTGTTTAGTTATATATTATAGTTTATATTAAGTTTAGTTATATAGTATAGTAGTACTAATAATAGTAGTACTTATGTTCATAAAATTTTTTGTTATTTGTCCATGTGATTATTAGAAAGATACTCAAGCAAGAAAATAGCTATCAAAGAGTTGTTAACATCAAAGTTGGATGGTGATGATAATGCTCTTGATGCGGTGCATGCAAAGGTAACGATTTTCTTGCTTTGTAGATATTAGTGTGAATATGATTTAGGTGCTTTATACAAAACTTGTTTTCACTTTGCATTTGAAAGATTTTGTTCACATTTAAATCAAGTTAGAACATAACCACATAGGTGAGAGGAATTTCCATTGTTTACTATAATTTTTTGTGTGTATTAGCAATTTGTGTTAACTCGGACGATTCATGCTTAATCTACTTTGTTTGAAGTGTTAGAACTTAGAAGTGATCGAGGCAATTTCTTTTTGTAGTACGAGAAAAACCACCTTCCAAAAAGGCCACACGGGAGAGTGTGATCATTTGAAACCTGAAGGTGTTTGCATGTTGGCTGCATTATTAGTAAAACATACCTGGTTGATTGTGTATATGCAGGTTTTCATATATGTGTGAAGCTAATACAGGTTTTGTAGTGAATGTCATGATCGATGTCATGACATCCATGTGTGACAGCAAGAGTTGTTAGTGTTTATTAATTGTGTTTCCTGATTTATCACTTTTATCTGTTTAGAAAACTTTTTATTGAGTGCTGCAAATTTCGTTCAGAAGATCCTACTGACATCACATTGTGTAATAGACAGTTGGCGTGTGAATTAGGTTAACTTTGTTAACCCTAATGTGTTTCTTAAAAAGCCCAAGGCCCAAGACTGCATATAAAAAGAATTGCAATCCTAATTTGGAACGCAGACAGAAGATTGTGTATTGTGAAGAACTGTTGTTCTGTAACTGTCTCGTGTGATCCACGCTATTATCTTTGATGATTGTGTTGGAATTAGTTTGTGTTTTTGTTGTGTCACTCTAAGCTTTTAAGCACGAGTGTGTGTCTCTTGATGGAAGCTTTTAAGCAGATCAAGGTATTTTTTTGAAGCGTGTCTTCTATTTGTAATTGTTTATTGTGTATGTGTAATCACTGCTGTGATTGAGGGGGAGTGGAATGGAGATATTCTATATCTAGGTAGAAGGGTCATTGGGTAGTGATTAAGTGAGAAGTTGTAAACGGGGGAGTTTAGCTTTGAATTGATACTACTGATAGTGGACTTCATACCTGGCTTGGTAGCCCCCAGAGTAGGTTGTTTGAACCGAACTGGGTAAACAATTCTGTGTGTTCTTGACTGTTTTATGTTGTTTTGTTATTACTGTCTGTGCTGTGTAATTGTGGATGTCATAACATCCAGTTTGACATCGAGCGTGTGTTACTAAAGTTTTCAAAACCAATTTTGTGCCTTAAATTTTGTTTTTGTTAAGTGAGTCAAGTGAAAGCCAACAAACTAGTAAGTATACCACTTATTGAGTTTGTTGAAGAAAAGTAAAGAAACGAAACTCTTGATTCACTTGCAAAAAATTTCTTTGGTAGACACTTAACCCAATTACACTTAACCCTTAATTGAAGAGCATAATTGTGTTGATATATTAAATTGTTCAAAGTTGGGGAGAGGGGTTTACTTGAGAAAAAGAAAGAAAGGAAATGGTGGTATAATATAACAATGCATTCATAACAAAGAAGGAATGAAAAATAAAGGAAGGAAAAATGTCAATGTGATGAAAAATTAAAAGACAAAGAAAGAATGCATTGCAGTTATTTGAAAATCAAAAGGCAGAACAAGATTGTTTGTGTAAATATTGTAAATGAATAAATGCTCTTCATGCTATTGTCCCTTTTTTATTCATTGGCCATGTAGAAAATGTCACTTGTTTGGAACCCAGGCCAAGTTACAACTGAAAAAGTTCTCGTGATCTTTGTTTCTATCATTTTTGTACTTAGTTTAGATGAATGGGTGAATTGTTTTGGATGTGCACAATTGCTAGGGAGAGTGATAAGTCCTTTGTGCTAGCATGATTATGACACTTTGTCCTTCATTTTTGAAGTTGATTGTAGGTGATTCAAGTTTGAACATCATTTTGATGAATGCAAGTGTGGTGAATTGTTTTGTATTTAGAACTTAACTCATATTCATGTTTTGATCTTGTACAAACAAGGGATGGTTATGGAGCATGCATGTATGTCAAGTTTGAACCATTCTATTTATGTTGCTAACCCTTGTAAATAAATTTTTTTGTGCTTCTTGAGTTATTCTTGTTTGAGGACAAACAAAGGTCAAAGATGGAGAGAGTTGTTAGAATCCAAAATGTAGATAGTTTGGTAATTATTTTTGTGGTATTTCGATAACTCTTCTCCGCATTTTTGAGTTAATTACGTTTATAATCGTGTAAATAAATAAAATCGAGTTTTAGTAGTAAATATGTTATTTACTAGCTTTTCTTATATATTTTGTAGGTATTTTGCAAAATGGGAAACTTTTGGATGGTAGAAGGTCAAGATGTCACCTTGGAGCAAGTTTGAAGGCCTTTTTGAAGGAGTAATGTGGAGCAAGGGCCGGTGAGCGGCGGTCTAGCGCACTTTCCAATGGAAAGGAAGAATTTTTGTTCAACCTTACTTCTTAAACTATAAATGAGCAGTATGAGGCCATTTGTAATTATCCGGAGAATAGGCCATTCTTTAGGGATGGGGGAGGAGTGAATGAAGGAGGAGTGAATGAAGAAGAGGTGGATGAAGGTAACCAAGATGGCGAAGGAGATGATGAGTGATGATGATTATGATATGATCTTGTTGTATTTTATTTTATGTCATTTTAATTATGGTAGTTTATTTTCTTGTGTTGAAGACTTTTTGGTGTAGGGTGTTTTACCCTTAGTTTGAAATTGTTGTATTTTTAAGTGTAATGGGGTAGCAAATGATGCTACTAAGACTTCTTTGAGACATTTACCATTGGCAATTTGTCTCTATTATATCATATTATATTAGGTGAAATCAATATATGATGAAAATTCTATGATCATAATTTTGAACCTTAATAAAAACAAGACAAATACAAAATATTTACTCTAACAAAACCTGTGCTTAATCAATAAATTGATACTGAGGTAAAAACTCAATGTTATGCAATACTAGGAAAGTGGTAAAAGCAACCTAACTTGCAATTTATAAAAAATTTATATATATATATATATATATATATATATATATATATATATATATATATATATATATATATATATATAGAGAGAGAGAGAGAGAGAGAGAGAGAGAGAGAGAGAGAAGTGTACGCCGAATTTACAGTGTTTTGATACCGTCCTTGCTAAGCCTACTCCACTCTCCAATAGTTTCTTATTGTAAATTTGTTGTCTTTCAATATAGTTTGTGACAAATTACACGAGTTTTAGTAAAATCATAATAACCAAATAACACTGAAAATATACAAATCTTCTATTTGGATTCCTTGAATTTTATAAAGTATCCGAACTGAATTGTTGCAAAATGTTTACGTGCAATTGTCTTGAATCTTTCATCCCTACCGGTATCTTTAGTGTTGATCTTTCAGAATATTGAGAACTCCCACTTTGTCTGTTGGCTTCCACACAACACTACCAAAGTGAGTATAAATAGAAAAACCTCATTCTTTTCCACTGGAATTTTCAAAATCAGCCACAACACCACCCGCCTTGCAAACCTCTAAATCTCAAGTAAATCTTGAAGGAAATGTTAAACACAATAACAAAATCTCCTTAACAATTAGAAATCTCCAAAAATGAGATTTAGATCCACATGAAAATGGAATTAGAATAAAATAGGAGATGAATGAAATTGTTTGCAAGCACTTAAGAAAGATTCAAAACCCTTCTTGAAAATAAGAGAACAAGTGAGTGTTGAGTTTTCAAATTTGAAGGTGATATGCCCTTTAGGGCTTTGGTTTTGCTACTTTTGCATTTATTATCGTTTATCATTTACTACTTTCATAATTGAATCACCTTTTAAGTTATATCTTTACAAACATATTAGAATTTAGTGCAATGCTTTTCAAATAAGTGTTTTCATAAAATCATGTTTTTGCATGCAAAATTCAAATTGTTAATTTTGAGTGTGAGCAATATGCTTTAAGTAAATTAGTCAAATTTTAGGATCAACAACCATATTTAAGATTCGCTCAAGTCATGATATTATTAAAATCTCAAATAATCTTTGAGATTGCAAAAAATTGAGATTTTAGGTGTGTGATTCAAATCACACATCATATGATTCAAATCAAACCAAACAAAGGTTTATAGGAAAAAATTTATGCTGGCATGGTTTGAATCACATTGTTCATGATTCAAATTACATTGTTGTGTAATTTGAATCAAACTCTTCTTGACTCGAATCATGAACTAATGAAAATTTAAAGATTTGCCTCTGCTTTGCTTTATGATAACCACACTGTATATGACTCAAATCATGACTTCAGGCTTGACTCGAATCAAACTGTTCATTACTCAAATCATGGCTAAAATGATTTTCTCATAAATGTAGATCTTGTTCCAAATTACTTTGCCACTTGACTCAAATAATACATATGCTTATGATTTTAATCACACATCATTTTTTTAATCATTTTTATGCATAATCTCAAGCACCTATATGAATAATTTTCCTCTCTCCCTCACAATTAATGAATCATTATTAAGAGTGATTATTAAGATGATAATTGCATCTTTTAAAGTCTTACTAAGAACTTGGAAACTCACTTTTAAAGAACACATTTTCACATCTATCTTTTGCATTTGAATTCATCTTCAATATCTAACAAGATTAACATTTGTTGCTTCTCAAGTTTTAGGAAATGTGAGATCTAGTGTAGAGGAGGTTCATTCTTTGTTGATGTTTAGGAAGTTCTTGATTTGCAGGTCAAAATTGAGATTATGTGGTGGTGCTGGAGTTTGACAATCCAACAAGAAAAAGAAGGAGTCTTTTCTACAGGTTACTTCGGTAGATATATGTGGAATCCTAAAGACAAAGTCGGAGTTTCTATTCTCTTCAGAGAGATCAATATTCAAAGGCTTGACAGAATTATTAATTTTGGAAGGTTTAAGTCGAGATCAGGTGGATCTTGCAAGATCGGTGAAGCAGATTCCGTATGTAACAATAGAGGATCAATATAAGATGAGTAGATATTTTCAGGAGTATCGTGTATCAAGTGGTTGTATAATTTTTGTAAACAATTGTCATATTATTTTATAGTAAATGAAAAAATTTCAACAGGAAACCATTGAATAGTGGATTAAGCTCCTGCGAGGACGATAAAGTTGCACCACTATATATTCGGTTTACTCTTCTTCTTCCCCCCCCCCCCCCCCCCCCCCCCCGTCTTTAATTTTCTACATAGCTTTGCATGCTTAGGTTTGTATCACTTTCGCAGAATATCATGCTGTTAGGATTTATCTGCTTATAGTGATTTCGTGATTAAATTTTAGGTCTGTGATAGATCTATTCATTTGAATATTCTCTCTCGCGGTTATTGTTGTATGAACTCTTGATATAAGATTGATCATTCGATTAATCAAATTCAATTTGATATGTGTGTTAAAATTGAATTATGATAATCGTTGAATTGATTGTTTAAGCAACTTCATCTTTCTCAATTGTTGTGATTACAGATTATCTGAGTTAATTGTAATATCCATTAAATCAGACACTTTAAGATCAACAATTGACCTACGAGCATGTAACTTGCACATCTGTTTGTAAAACTCTGATTTTGTAAAATAAAATGTTTTTGAAAATGGTTTTTGGGAAATGGTTTATTCACCCCCAACATCTAAACTGTTTCAATCCCTATATCGGTCACCAATAAAATCAATATTGTAAGTGTATGTTTTCTAACATTATGAAAGGTTTTAAGAGAAAATGCTTTTATATGTGTTGGAAATCTAGCACAAAAATGAGTGAAAAATGGTGTATTATTTGAGTCATGAGAAAGAGGTGAGATTGGAGTCTGAAACCAAGTGACTTGAATAAAGAAGCAAAAACTATATGAGAATCCATTTGTGTAATTCGAGTTACACAAACTGTGATTCGAATCACATGCTTCGAGTCATGAAAAGTGATGATTCTAATCATAGATCTAGAAGCAAACCAAGTTTCCAATATAGTGTGATTAAACTTAAGCAGTCTTGTGATTCGAATTAGAGTTGTTTGTTTTGAATCATGGAAAATAGAAGATGATTCCTAAGTTCTGTGTGATTCTTACTCGGGTAAAATGAACAATGTGATTTGAATCACACTGCCTGAATCTCAATTTTGCAAAATTTCAACAATTTTTTAGGTTCATCAATGGTCATGACTTGAACCATTCTCAAATATATTTCTAGATCCAAAAACTCAATATATAGAATTGAATCATATTGCTTAAACTATAACCACACACTTTAATTTATGCGTGCTAGAAACAGATTTAAAAATTATTTCAGAAATGCAATCGATGATGAGACTCAATAGCTAAATAAATAAAACCAAAAGCTTAATAGGCAAGCAATCAAAACAATTAACCCATAAGGTAGACATGCAACATGCAACCTCATAATCAAACATGTGAGTTTATTAGACTACCTAAGAAGGAAAAGGTGATTAGGCACAAGTGGATGAAATTGCCTAGATAAATGTTGAAGAATCACTTGAATTTGATTAGGTTTGTTCAAATAATGATTCAAGGTTTGTAGAGAGCGACAGGGTGGTTGATGATTAAATTGACATCATCGCAAATTTTAAAGTCAAGGTGGAAAATTGTGGAGATTGACTTGAAAATCTCTTCTCTTTTTTTTTTCACGATAATGCAATGCGCTTGGAAGGAAAGTAGTGCATTCGAAAATCAAAGTGCATTCGCAGGGAACACAATAGTTTCTTACTTTTTTTTTTAAATTCAACGCGTTTCAAGTAAACTTAATGAGTTTTGCATGAAATTTTTAAAAGGTGTTTTTCATCTCTTTTAATGATACGAGTGACACACAAGTAACTTTTGAGAATCATTAAGGTTCAATCTTAGTGATATAAACTTAAAAAGGAAAATAGAAGGATTTTTTATTGGTGAAGACTAAGAATTAGAAGATCTTTATTGGTATCTAAGGAATTTGAAAATATTTCTATACTACACCTTGTGTTTGTATGATTCATATATTAAGATTTAGAGAGATTGGAAAACACTTATGTAAAAAATAGAAGATATTCTTGAAAACTATGAAGGACAATCTTTTATAACTCAACTATAATCTCTTGTAATAACTTTTGAAGTACTATAATAAATTAGATAGTCACTCTTTCTATTAGAATAGATCAGTTTGATCGAATTGGATAAATAAATTATATGTGTACTCATCACTTTATCTTTTTCTTCTCACTCATATGGATTTAAACACTCTTCTGTATACATTTTAATTTCTCACTAAATCATTTATATTAAATTGTCATTGTGTTCTTTTCTGTCTCAAATATCAAAAAGTTTGTGTGATTTACTTTCAATTTTTTAACTTTTCTTGAGAACTAATATTTTTCACATTGAACTATTTAAAAATTTGGGTATTGACACATTTATTCTATTGGGCCTATAACTGTTTATTTTGTGGTTAATGCTATTTTTGTTTTATCTCTATAGGAAGACCAAACAATCAATGTCTAAATAAAAAGATCCACTTTTACATAAGTTATATGACCGACCAAATTAATGAGTTGTCTCTAGATTAAAGTACACAACTTCTCAAGGTTCTTTGGAAGATATATGAAGAAACTAACTTAGATGCTACAAAGGCATCGAGCATGTGGGTTCTTTGGAAGATAAATGAAGAAACCATCTTAGATGCTACAAAGTATATATCAAAATCCAAACTATTAACCAAATCATCACATCATTAACTTGCTATAGAAGCTTCCATGGTATATATCCTAGATAAGCAACAAAATAATTTGTAAAGAAATTTACAAAATGGCATTGAGCAACAATGTCATAGGAATCATAAACTTCATCGCAGTACTCCTCTCAATCCCTATCATAGGTGCTGGAATTTGGCTAACAACATTACAAGCAGAATCATGTGTCAAAATCCTACAATGGCCAGTGATCATTTTAGGGATACTAATTTTCATTGTTGCTATGGTAGGCTTGGTTGGAGCCTTTTGGAGGATACCAATGCTTCTTATATTCTACCTCATTGCAATGATTGTGCTCATTGTGTTGTTGGCTTCTTTGGTGATTTTTGTTTATTTTGTCACACTTAGAGGTCATGGAAATATTGAACCTAATAGGTCATATTTGGAGTATCGTGTGGATGATTTTTCACTTTGGCTAAGAAGAAGGGTTAGAAGTTCTCATAAGTGGGATGGAATAAAGAGTTGTCTTAGCTCATCAAGTATTTGTGCTGAGTTGAATCAAAGTTATCGGTTGCCTCAAGATTTCTTTAATGCACACCTATCACCCTTGCAGGTAAATTCTATAGATCATTATTTTTAGAAAATAACACATTCATAAATATTTAAATGTTGTAAGTACTTATGTTATGATTGTTGATTTAAATTCCCTTTATCTTGTTCCCGATAAACTAGCTCATTTGTTAGTTTCAGAAATAGGAATGAAAATAGGTTAGCATATAGTCTCTTTTATTTTTAAACATTTTGAAAATTTTATTTAATTAAATAAAACACACTTGAGTTATTAAAAAAGTTTATGAAACTTGATATGACAAGTTTTATGTGCATATTTAATAGAAAATAATTCAAATAATTTATAAAAGACGGTGTTATATATTTAAAAATAGGTAAAAATTGACTACTGTAAAACAGATATTTTTTAAAGTTATGTCATGCTTTTGAAAAGGTCAAACCGAACAAAAGTAATTTTAATAGGTTATAAATTAAATTCAAATCTTAAAAATTAATCGTTAGTTAGACATAAGCATTATAAAGCCTAGTTTGTCATAGCCTATGCTTACTCGTATTTGTAAATATATTTGATTACAGGTGTGTGGATTCAAATTCACGACAATATATTTATTCATTTTTAAGAGATGAAAATTTGATCATTATAAAATAAAATTCTCTTTATTTTATAATAAATTTGTTAAATTCCCTTTTTATTACATTACTTGTTCACTAAGTAAATTATTCTTAAAGCAACCACTAATTATTAGCTAATCAAAGAACTCAGATTTCTTACCAAAAGAAAAAGTTACTACATATTCTTTTCCCACAACATGTATTCCTCTTTAACCCTTTATTCTTTTGTGCTTTTATATTTTAATTCCAACATCATACTTCATATTGATCTCTTGCAGTCAGGGTGTTGCAAACCACCAACAAAATGTGGCTACACATTTGTGAACCCAACTTATTGGATTAGTCCAACCAACAATGGTGAAGACATGGATTGCATGAAATGGAGCAATGATCAAACACAACTTTGCTACAATTGTGACTCATGCAAAGCTGGTTTATTAGCAACACTTAGAAAAGACTGGAGAAAAGCCAATGTGATATTGATTGTTACATTGGTTGGTTTAATTGTTGTGTATTTGTTTGGGTGTTTTGCCTTTAGGAATGCCAAAACTGAGGAGCTTTTTCGCAAATACAAGCAAGGATACACTTGAAATTAATAGATTAGTTTTTTTTTTTTTAATTTGTTGAAATTCTAGGAGATTAGATTATGAGCATGAGGATGATGGGTAAAATTGAGTCATTTTGCTTTGTCTTTTATGAGAATTTGTAGTGAAAAAATACATGAAATTGAAGTGTTGTAATGTATGTGTTTGTCTTGTATTGTTAAATCATTTTTCATGAATCTACAAAAGAACTTATGCATGGAGAGGTAATAAATCTGTTTGTTATAGATTTAAATAAATTGATGTTGTTTTGTATTTTTTAACATGATTGTTATGAAAAAGAAATTAAAATATTAAAAATTATTTTAATTTATTTTTATAAATTAAAATATTTATTTTTACATTCAGTACCATAGAAATATATTACTACAAATTAAAATATAGTCAAAATTACATTATTTTAAAAAAAATATTTTGCAAAAATATTTTTATAAAAAATTATTTATAATAGTTTCAAAATTTAAATTATTTTTTAAAATTATAATATAAAAAAATCACTTTAAAATAATACGCACTTTTTTTGCTAAAATTTTGTCAAGAGTAGTATGAATATTATCAAAAATTAAAGGGGTATCAAATTAAATTTTGTGGTAGAAAAACATCGCGAAATCATTTCACCTCAATTTTTTTGTAAGTTTTTCAAAATGTCAAAAATGTTTTTCGAATTCAAGAATTTGGAGTATACTATTGGAGGAAATTTCTTTTTAGACTCCGTAATCTTTTTAGGGATCTCTAGCGAAATTCTTTTTTTATCCAAGACTTCGAAAATGCATCTCCGAACGTACGATATATTTTTTGTGGGGTGTTTTCGGATATGTATTTTTCAATTGACCAAATTCACCATTTTTTTTACGAAAAAAAAAGTATTTTTGAATATGTATATCCGAAATAACCCAATATTTAATCTTGGAGGTTTTCGGATATGCATTTTCAAAATAACCAAATATTTGATCTTGAGAATTTTTGGAGATTTATTTCCGAAATATTTGAATATCTATTAAAAAAAATAGAATCAATATGTATTAATTGTATAATTAATTGTATTAATTAATATATATAATTAAATATATATCATAAAAAATAAGACAAATAAATAAGACCAAAAAGTAATCTTTAGTTGATATAAATTTTTTTATATATTAATATGTCTAATTGATATTATTTCTTTCATCAAACTCAAATATTTTTTCGTAAAAAATAATCTTTAAATTTAATATTGACTATAATATCAACAAAAAAAATTTGGTCTTATTATTATTTTTTTGATATATTTGACCATGAAAAAGTATATGTGATATTAAAGAATATTTACGTATTTTTTAATAATTAACTATTCAATTAATAATATAAATATTGTATTTGAATTTAAAAAAAAATATTGAATTAAAACGGTATATATGTAATTATATATCTTGATTAATATAATTGATACATCTTGATTTTTATTTTTTTAACAAATATTAGATTATTTTGAAAATGCATCTCCAAAAAACTCAAGACCAAAAATTGCATTATTTCGAAAATGCATCACTAAAAATACAAAAAAATAAAATTTGGGTGAATTCGAAAATACATTTCTGAAGTACCTTGATTTTGTGTGCGTTCGGAAATATAATTCCGAAGGAAATTTTTGAGTTTTCAAGAATTTTTTTCCATCCCTACGAGATGTACAAAGAAATTCTCTTATTTGATATATTTGAATTTTATAATATTAACAATCCATAAAACTCACAAACTTTTACTCTTTTCCCTCACTTTTTTCTTTTGAGTAAAAATCATCCAAATTAAAAAAGTTTGCTTTGTCTCATTTTTCATCAAATTTTGGTCAAATTGTCACTTACAAGAACTTAATACACATTTACTCAAATTTTGCGTTATTGATTTATAACGATCTATTGATAGCGTTTGGGTTATAAAATTCAAACATGCAGCATTCTACATGTATTAGAATTCTAGAATCTAAGCTTGTAGCATGCTACATACATTCATATTCTATAATCTAAAATATTGATGAATTCGTGAATTTATTGATATTCTTTATTTGCTTAATCGTTTGTATTGTGATTTTTTTTTTAAAATGTATAGATTTCTTTGTTTTTGTGAATTGTTCAGTAATGGATAGAAATAATATTCTGAAAAACAGTGTTTGATAGGGAATAAAGCCTCTGCTTAGTATCATAAAATGTAGAGTAATGAGTATAAGGATATACCTTATGCACATCAACCTGACCCGTTATTGTTGACAATTGTGGAAATTAAGCGTTATAATAACAATAAAGCATGTATTTTGTTGTAACATTTTCAAATTCTATAATCTAAACACAAACTGGGAGGGTATTTGACACGTTTGAATTATAGTATCTAAACTAATATAAATCTGACAATTTTAACTTTTAATTAAAGAGTTTGAACCTTATCAACACATGATTATCTTATGCGCGGTCTAGATTGCACTAATAGTGTATGTGGACTTCATTGCATATAAAGTTGAATAAATTGATGTGTTTGGTCATTTTTAGTTCATAATACACAAAAATGAACTTTTACCCATACCTAGTCGAAATGATCTCTAACTAGCTACAATTCACCGACATGCAATTTCAAAGTGACGACCACGTGGAACCATGTTCTCAATATTTGGTTAGTAATGTACCAAGGGTCCGTTCGAGTTAAACGTTACTTAGGTTAGATTTATTCATGTTATCTCTTTAAACTTGATTCGTCCCGAGACATTTGATGAAATTGAAGTGTGCATGGTTGAATCCGATGAAGTAACTAGTTTGTCTTTTTCAATGATTTTGTTTGTATTTAATTGATGTTTTTTATTTATGCTGATGTATTCTCGTTGTTAATGCTGATGTTTTATCTTGTTGAATTTCATTTGATTTAATGAGGTATTTATGTTCAGTATATTTATTTACTAGTTCATAATGTTTACACTTTAAACTTCAAGTACTTAAAAACATGTTTAAAAACCTTAAATCTATAGAGTATTTGTAAGAATTTGAGGATCGTCTAAGAGGATTGCGGTAAAATGTCACTAAATGAAAACAAAAAAATGCCCTATATAGGTCATAACTCGTGAGCACATTGTGTTTTTTGGTTTATTGTCTGCTAACTTAACATTGTGGTCTTTTCATTTCGGGTTGTTCGTTTTATCTTCTTATTATAATTCAGTAACATAGCGTGATGATGTTTTGGTAAAATACATATTCAAATATAATTAGAACATGCATTTTATTATAAATAAAGGTACATATTATAGAATTGAAATGTGTAAAATGCGTTTGTTACATATTTAGATAATAGAATTCAAACACAATCAACAAAAATGAGTTTGTTCATAAAATTACAAAATTTTGTTATAGAATCTGATTGTGTAACACTAAATACATGCTCAAAATATATAATTTGAAACTATTCAATACACACTACAAGAAATCTTTTGTATAGCGAGGGGTATTTGCCAGGAGTAAAACACATAACTAAGAAAGTAACGTTGCTTGGGGTTAAGCCCCTCACAATGCACAAACTTTAAAAAATAAAAATAAATTATGTTGTGTGGGGTTACCCCTCACAAATATTAGAGAGGAAAAAATTTTATTTTAAAAAAAATACTTTGCGAGGGATAACCCCTAGCAAATGAAAATGACGTCAAATTGTTTTATCGATGGCCACATAAAGGAGACATTTGCCAAGGATAACCCCAATCAAATTGAAAAGGTAAATTTGTAGGCCCGTCCATTAAGTATGGCACACAAGCGTGCCAGATTTTTGTTTTCAAAGCGGTACATTTGTGAGGGGCTTCCCCTCGCCATTTATGACAGTTCAATTTTCAGGGGGAGCCCATCACCAGTGAATTTAATGTCCAAAAAATTACATTTATCACCCCCACCCTCCCAGTCTAGTATATTACATCTCTTCTTCCTCTCAGCTTTCATTATAATTCTGAAAAACCATTTTCTCTTTAAAAAAAAATTCTTCTTCCTCTCAACAACAACCAAATTCACACCCTTATTTTGTCCGCTATAATATAAAAAATATCAAGTAATTATTTTATTGGCTTAATTGCAACTTTAGTCCCTCTACTGTCTTTTTCTTGATTTTGATCCCTCTATTTTACAAAATCACTATTTTAGTCCCCTTTTTAAGTTTTCTGTGTAATTTTCGTCCCCCTATTTTGCTTTTTTGGAAAAATTAATCTCTATTTTTGTCCATTTTCCAACCACCTTGCATCATCAACCTTCCTATATCTAACGAATTTGTATCTCCTTCATGTTTTATCTCTCTTAGCTAGTATCACCACCTCTACAACCAACCCAAAGTCCACAAAAATGTCGAACATCTCCTTGGCACCATAATCCTCTGGAAACTCGGAGAAGAAGTAACTGATGATTTCCTCCCCTTCAGCATTTCCTTTTCCTCTGCAAAGATCCCACCTGTTTTCTCTTCTTGCCATTGGTATCCATTGTTTTTTTGTTACTACCTTCCAGCCCTCCTTTCCTCTCACCTCATTTCCTTCTCTTTCTCTCTCTGGTTTATCTCTCATTGTTATTTCATTTTTTTCTTTAATTATATTATAATTATATTATAAATAAATATCTTCTTAAAATAAATTTAGGATATTGGTTATACATATCCGAATTAATCAATATTCTAAAATTTTCAATTTCTTTGAGTTTTTTCGGTTATGTATTGAAAACGTTTGAAGAAGGTGTTTTCGTATATACATATCTGAAACATCTTAAATTGGGAAAAAAGTGTCTTTGAATATGCATATCTGAAAAGTTTTTTAAAGTTTGCAAATGTGTTTTTCCCTCTATATGGGTGTAATAAAAAATTCCTATTTTTTTATACCATCAAAATTTATATAAAGATATTCAGTTTAATAATATTGCAGTGAGATATCACTTATGCTTTGTTTAAGATCATTTTGAAGGAGAAATGAAAGAAATATTTTGAAGAAAAAAAAGATTGAATTGTTCCAATTTAATTTATATTGTTATAATATTTTTAAAAAAAAATTAAAATATATTAATGATAAACATTATTTTATCGTTATATATAAAATTATTTTTTCAAAAAATATTATAAAAAATTTATTTATTTTCTTAACAAAATTTCTTGAAAATTCTTTCTTTCTCTTCTCCTCTTCAGCCCTCCAAATTTGTAAACAAAACTTTGGATTTTAATGATAGATTATTAAGGTTGCACAATCTGAGTCTTCCTTCCATGGAAGAGTGATAAGGCAAAAGAAAAAGAATGTAACTAACTCTAGTTACATGAAGAAGACAATACCATAAAAGAAAGAGAAGGATAGAGAATGTAATTCTTCATTGATTCTGAATGAGAGGTTTACAATGTATTTATATAAGATAAGATAATATCAAAACTATCCTATCAAGTCTATACAAGTGTCAATCTATAATTGGAAAATAGAATCATTTCAGCTAAACTATGTACAATCTATAATAGCTATATATGATCTAATATCCCCCCTCAAGTTGGACTGTGTATGCTACAAAGTCCCAACTTGGCAAGCATAGGAGAAAGGGCAGGAAGATGAAGTGGCTTGGTAAATATGTCTGCCAATTGATCCGAGGTAGAGATGGGTAGTAGGTGAAGAAGTTTAGATTGAATTTTCTCCCGAATGACATGACAATCAATCTCGATGTGTTTGCTTCTTTCGTGAAATGTCGGATTATGAGCCAAATAAATTGCTGACTTGCTATCACAAAAAACTGCAGCCGGTTTTGGCAAGTTAATTTGTAGATCCTGTAAAACATATTTAAGCCACTGAAGTTCACAAGACAGAGATGCTAATGCTCTATACTCAGCCTCAGTTGAAGAGCGAGAAACGGTCTTCTGTTTCTTGGATTTCCAACATAGAAGAGAAGATCCCAACATGATGCAATAACCTGTAACAGACCTACGAGTATCGGGGCATCTTGCCCAATCAGAATCAGCAAATGCAGAAAGTTGTAAAGAACTTGTAGCAGGGTAGAAGATGCCTTTAGCTGGGACGGATTTGAGATAACGGAGTATGCGGATAGCAGCATGATAATGAGGAAGGAGGGGATTGGAGACGTATTGACTAAGATGCTGAACAGCATAGGAAATATCTGGCCTGGAATTGGTAAGATATATTAATCTTCCAATTAGTCTCCTGTAAACAGAGGGATCTTCCATAGGCTGGCCATCTTGAACAGACAATTTGGAGGATGGATCAAAGGGAATCGCAGATGGTTTAGATGCCAATAAACCACTGTCCTCAAGGAGCTCCAAAGTGTATTTCCTTTGATTGAGAAAAATACCTTTGGTGGATCTGGCTATCTCAAACCCAAGGAAATATCTTAACATTCCAAGATCTTTAATTCTGAATTTGCTGTGTAAAAGTTGTTTGACATGTGTGATCTCAGCCATAGAGGTACCTGCCAACACAATGTCGTCTACATACACCAATAGGGCTGTAAATTCAGATTTGGACACTTTAATATAGAGAGAATGGTCAGCTTGAGACTGGTTGTATCCAATGGAGATCAAAAAAGAAGACAGTTTAGAATACCATTGCCTACTAGCTTGTTTAAGGCCATACAAGGATTTGTTGAGTTTGCAAACCTGGGAGGAGTTAGATGCTGATAAGCCAGGAGGAAGAGTCATATAGACTTCTTCAAGAAGATCACCATGGAGGAAAGCATTGTTCACGTCTAGTTGTTCCAAATGCCATCCTTTGATAGCTGCTAATGCCAATAAGATCCTTACAGTAGTCAATTTGGCAACGGGTGAAAAAGTGTCTAAGTAGTCCACTCCTTCTAACTGAGTGTAGCCTTTGGCCACCAATCGGGCCTTGTATCTCTCTATAGTGCCATCTGCCTTGTACTTAACCTTGTATACCCATCTGCAGCCAATAGGAGTCTTACCAGTAGGAAGATCAACCACATCCCATGTGTTATTCTCTGCTAAAGCCTGTAACTCAGCATTCATGGCTTGCTTCCAACAATCAAGCTTAATAGCTTGGTTATATGTCCTGGGTTCAATGTTAGAAGAAATGGAGCAACAGAAATGCTTATAAGATGGAGAACAGTTATGATATGAGATGACATTAGATAAAGGATGAGAAACTTTATTATCAATGCAAGCTTTTTCAGAATTATTTTTGGTTGTGAGGTAGCAGTGATAATCTGCTAAATGGCTGGGAGGGTGTGATACTCTAGTAGACTGTCTCAAGGCAATAGTAGGATTGTTTAGTGTAGGTTGTGTAATTGAGGGATTCGAGGGCTGGTTAAGAGGAGCAGAGCTAGAGTTTGTAGGTGAAGAGGGATATTCATTTATTCTTGGAGAATTGGATGGACCAATGGATAAAGGAGAGGAGGGATTGTCACTATCATTGCAGGTTGTGACAGCTAAGGGTAAAGGGCTAGCTGTAAGTCTGTTTTGATTAGATTGGTGTGGGATGGGACCCGGTGTTGATGTAGAGGATGAGGAATCAAGGGATACAGAAATATCTGTGGTACTTGTGGGAGTTTGATTTAGAGGAAAATCCTCATAAACAGGTAAGCCAGGACTATGTGTGGTATTATGAGATGTTGTGTGTGATTGAGAAACTTGAAAAGGGAAGTGATGTTCATAGAAAACCACATTTCGTGACACAAAAATATCATGGCTATGTAAATCATACAGAATGTATCCTTTAGTGCCCTCTTTAAAGCCTAGGAACACAGACTTTCTAGCTCTAGAGTCAAATTTTGTTCTATGAGCTTGTAAGGTTGCAGCATAGCTAAGACAACCAAACACCTTTAAATGGACAATGGAAGGTGGTTCAGAATATAAGAGTTCATAAGGGCATTTTGATTGCAACAAAGGAGAGGGTAATCTGTTAATTAAATGAATGGCATGCTGTACAGAAAAGTTCCACATGGTTAAAGGAATTTTAGAATGAAAATAAAGGGACCTAGCCACATTTAGTATGTGCTGATGTTTTCTTTCAACTATCCCGTTTTGTTGAGGAGTCTCAACACAAGTGGTTTGGTGTTGTAGCACCCCAATTTTTGCCCCATACGTTTCATTCATACGGACATATCGCATATTTTATTTTGCACGCGTTCGTTGTTCGATCATTACATCTCGTCTTATTGTATCGTATTTTACTAATTTTATTGCTTCATAAACATTTGCATCATTTAAGGCATTAACATAATTTGCATCTCATTCAAGAAAATTTAAAGAAAAATATATGCATACATTCACTTTGCATTCACAAAACATTTGGTCATGTTACTAACCTTTGATTTATGATTTTAATTTTAGAATTCAATTTAATTTTAGAATTCAATTTAATTTGAATTTTGGAATTAAAATTATTAAATCATTTGCACATATATTTTATTCTTGTATTTTTGTATTATTCTATTTCTTTTTGTTTTGTAGAAATGAATAATAAAGAGATTCATGTTGGTCCAAAGTTGATTTAAGCTTCTAAAGCCCATTTTTATTTTTGGTCCAAGTTTAAAAACCATAACAAAAATTGAGACCCCACATGAAATTTTCCATCGGTTTCTTCAGCAAATATTTTCACCAAGTTCCCACTTTTTGTTTTTCACTACATGACAAATTTGACAAAAATCTGCAGCTAGCACACAATATGGTACCCGATTTTTTTCCACCATGTCTCCACTCTCTATTCCACTACTCTGCAAATTCCATTCCACTACAACAAACTTGTACTAAAATCAGAATTTGTCCCCTTTGATCTTATCCTCAATTCTCATACAATTCTCCCTTATGCCCTCACTCTCACTCACCTATATATACACTCATTCAGAATCAAGCAGGGGGGAAGAAAAAATCAGTGAAAACTCTACACAAATATCTCCAGAAATCTTCCTCCAAGCCAAAAACCATAACAAAGCCTTTCACCAACTTCTTCATACCACCCTTCAACATACCATTCAATACCTCTGTTACCTTCCATAAACCTTCACCATTCATAACCCACTCTCTGAACAAACCAAATAACACATCACTCGACACTCACCCAGCAACATCCAAACTGCAAACCTTCATCAACAACAACTCACAACACAAAACAGAACCTCTTCTCAAATAACCCACACAAATCCGAAATAGATCCTCACCATCAATTCACCAAGAGTTATCACAACAACACTCACTCCGAATCGAATAGACTTCTATTCGTAGAGCTTCAGCACCTCACGCATCAACTTCAAACGACTATCTTTGCAGCAAATCCACGGCAATCCCTCGCCTCACTCAACAATACACACGCATAGAAAGCCACCATCAACACCAGAAGATCCATAACAAGAAGAAGCAGAACCACAAATAAATCAGAGTAACATACCTTGTTTTTACGTTCACCTTCATTTAATTTATGTTATCTGCATACCATGTAATTGTAACCAACGATTCAATCATAGTAGAAACTGGGACTTTAGGGTTTTTGTGGGATAATGGTATAAATGCTTGATTTTGTTTGGTTCGTGTTTTGACCGGAATCGAGAGGTAGAGATTAACAGAGATTCGTGAGGGATCGATGAGCATCATAAGATCGAGAGAGGCGAGATTGGCTTTCTTGAATGTTGTTGTTGTTTTTATGTAATCACAGAGCGGAACAGGTAACCGCGAGAGATGCGAGATTGAGAGAGTTTACATGTTCTATTTGTGTCTGAGTTCGAGAGAGACGCGAGCTGAGAGTTTGAGAAAGACGCGAGTGAGAGCTGGGAGTGATTCCCTTTTCTTTTCTTTCCATTTCGTAAAAATCAGAATAGAGAGGCGTTTTTGCCTCTAGGTTTTTTTAACCCGATCCGTGATAAAGAAGGGTACTGGATCCCATAACCCGCTCCAGATCCGGCCCAATCTTTTGTTTTGGTTACTACAGTTTTTTTAATCTTTGGGTCATACCTCCAAATATGGAGTACACCCTCACCTGGCCCAAATAGTTTTCTCATCTTTATTTATTTATTTTTTTTTCTTTTCTCAAACTTTATTTAAAACACCAAAAAGTTTGTTTTAGGTTTATGTTTCTTCTTTCATTAAAAATTAATATCTTCACATTAAAAAAGCTAAAAAATATCTTCTTTATATGTATGTTTAGAATTTATCAACAATATTTTAAAATGATACAAAAATAGCTTTTTAATTGAATCGAGTTTTGAGATTTAATGGAAAGAAGAGTTTGTACGTACCTATACAAATTTTTCTTAAACATTTAGGCGATGGCCGTTAAGCCTTTGTTTGGATGTTTAGACTCCATTAAAGACCCTTTCAAACTCGATTTAATTCACCTTTTTTTACAAAAAACGCTTTTCTTTTAACATTCAAATCATTTTATCTATAATGGAAAGAAGAGTTTGTACGTACTTGTACAATTTGTTCTTTAAACATTAAGGCGATGGCCGTTAAGCCATTGTTCGAATGTTTAAACTCCATTAAAGACTTCTCAAACTCGATTTAGTTCACCTTTCTTTTTCACAAAATGCTTTCTTTTAAACAATCAATCATTTCATCCATAATGGAAAGAAGAGTTTGTACGTACTTGTACAATTTGTTCTTTAAACATTTAGGCGATGGCCGTTAAGCCTTTGTTTGGATGTTTAAACTCCATTAAAGACTTTATAAAAATCAATTTAACAAACACTCTTTCAAGTATCTTAAACGATGGCCGTTAAGCTTTTGTTTAAATACTTGGATCCAATTAAATGTCTTTCAACTCATCAAATCATCTTCATCACCTACGAGGAGGTTGTACGTACTTGTACAATTTTCTCTTTCAAACATTTGGGCGATGGCCGTTAAGCTTTTGTTTAAATGTTTGATTTCTCTTAACAAACAAACTTTCAATTCATTCACATTCTAAAACACTTTTTTTCATAAAACGAGACACTTATTCAATTTCAATACGAACATACTTCCACATGTGAAGATCTAACATCTTCCACTCGAATGCGATGATGGCCAAAATCATGTCTTATCTTGATTTAGTTATCCATTCTTGTAGTGATATCATATCCATGTGCGCGTAGTATTTCCATTTGAATGCGATCGAGTACCTCTCGCTAAAATCAACCAACAAACATTTCGTGGTTTTTTGGCCCGAACTACGATTGCTCTGACTTTCCCATTGCACTAGGGAATACGTAGGCACAAGATACAAACGTCTTGGCGAGCACAATAATAAAAAACTTTTTTTTGTTTCTTTCTTTCTTTTCCAACCTAATAAATAACGCAAGTAGATAGTAAGCTAACAATAAATCACAAGATTAACTAAATGGGTCCCATCGAGTACGATGGAGGTGAGGGGTGCTAATACCTTCCCCTTGCTTAACCGACTCCCGAACCTAAATTTGGTTGCGATGACCATCTTATCCGTTCTTTTTTTTATTCGTGGGTTTTATCGATATTTTCCCTTTCCTTTTGGAATAAATAAAGTTCGGTGGCGACTCTGTTGTACTTCGAATGCGTGAAAACGCATCGAGTCACATTTTTACCGCTACAGAAAGTGGCGACTCTGCTGGGGAATACCTAAGAGAGTCAACCCTAGTTTAGTTTTTCTTGTATTATTGTTTGCTTTATTTATTTGCTTATTTATTTCCTTTATTGTTTGATTTCCTTTCTTATTGTATGGTTGGAATATTTTGATTATTGGCACTTTATGGACAAAGCTCTACACCCGAGCTCAAGAAACACATAAGATAAGATGGTAGGTTAGTATTAAACTTGCTTGACGTAGTGTCAAGTGGGAGGTACTAATACCCCGCCTAGAGTAGGTCCTTTGAGAAGATGTCTTTGGTTAAGTAAGTTATTTACTTGAGCGATGATGTTTTCAATTTGGATCGTTAACTCTAGGGACCTTTAGAAAAACCCTTAAACCATGACTTTTTTAGGAAATGGTGGTTTCGCGCCCAACTTGCGTAACGTAACTATTACCGTGGGTAAGTGCGAAAACCACACTCAGAATAGGCTTCATTTGAAAACATGGTTGTGTGGGAAGTTATTTGCTAGATGATCAAGTTTTCAAAAGTAGCTCGTAACTCTGAGAACCGTGTCTAGAACCTTGTCGTAAAAACCTTAGAACTATCCTATTGTGTGCCACTTTATGCCGAGAAATCATAATATTTCTGTTCCATATGATTTGAAATCCACTACATGTAAACCATACACGACATGACATGGCATTCATTTTTGCATAAAAAAATAACAAAAATTGCATGCATCCATATTCATACATTCAAGTTGCCATTTCATATCGTCTGTCTTCATCTTCACAGTTGTTTTTCCACTGTCAAACTGGTTCCTCAACACTTGGGACTGGAATTATGTTTCAGTAAACTATGGAAGAGCTTAAACAAGAAGAAGATCAATCAACTGGGTCAAGAATGACAAGTTACTAGTGTTTCAGATCGATCTTCCTCGTCACTGATTAGTCACTAGGCCTTGTTTCCTTCTGTTTGCAATTTCCTTGTTTTATATTGTGTACTGCATTGAACTTTGTTTATTCCTGAATGTTAGTTTTAATGAAATGAGCATTACATATTTGAATCAATTCACTTACATCCACTGTGTTTATCTTTATGCTTTATCTTTCAAAAAAAAAGACAAAAATATATCTCTTGTTCACTTTCTTTATCAACTTTTGTTTATGCAAAGATTTGAGGGAGGATGATGACAACGAAATACCCAAGTTGTTGATTTGTATGCTTTCAAATAAGACTTTGCTGATGATGTACAGGCATTGTTTCAATCTCTAAACACTGGAGAAATAAGGAAGTTAATCCCTTGTCAACCCCTCTGAGCCTTCGAAGTTGGAGTTTCTTTTTAAACGAAAAAACCCGCAATTTTAACCTGGGGCAGGGTAGTTCTCAGTTAATTTGTTTATGCATTCAATTTCAAGAAAATCATTAAGTACACCTTTTAAGGGTTTCAATCAAAAGTGACCAAGATGGTTAACATTAATCATTATCAAGGCAGTCACTATCTTTCCAATACAAAGAAAATATTCCAAAAAAAAAAAAAAAAAAAAAAGCCCGCTAAGTCAAAACCTACGAAGGAGACTTAGGCAAAACTGGGGCATCCCGCTGACTGTAATCTCAAAAAGAAACAGTTCAGGCAAAAGTTAGGGATAAAAAGCAAAGTCAATAAATTCCTTGAACAACCATAAAACGTTGTGACTATCAAAAGGAAGAGGTGACCGTCATCTCAAAGATTCCCTTGGTCTTTAAACCATCATCATTATCATAGGTGCAAGTCCAAAAACCTCTTGGAACCTGAATGCATATTTTGAATTAACTGAGTGTAGGATTGAAGTTCATCGCGAAGAATGGGGTGGGTACAAATAAATTTTGAGCCTATATCCTTTGTTTCTGAAACCGTGAACCAAGCCACGTTACAACCTTCAAAAGACCTAATTGAAGCAAGGTTTATTTTGAAAGCATACTACAACAAGGTTGCGTTAACCTGACTCCTAAAGATTTTTGCAAATTGTTTGTTTTACCATACCTTTTGCTTTATCCATCCTTTTGATTGTCTACCATCGTGTTTGGACCTTTGATTCATTTTCTATACGTCAATAACATCATTCCAATAATGATTTTGATTTCAAAATATGCATTGAGCATCACATTAAAATTACCATTTTTGAATGAACATTTTATTTGCATGCAAGTACTCATCTTTCAAGAAGTTCAAACAGTCGGGAAACTTGGTCAGTGGTCCTATCAGGGACACGTTACTTCAAGATCCTATTATTCAAGACTTATACTGGGGCATGTGTTCCCAACGTTCATTTCAAAGAACTGAAGCCATGATCAGTTAGCAATCAGTCAGTCAGGGACAGTCTTCTTCAGTGATCCCCAAGCAGTTTATTAGTCCTTCTCAAAAGGATCATCAATGTGACATAGCAGATTTGGCAATGTTCTCGTGTTGAGGAATCAGAGTTCCAATCCTCCCTCACAAAAGAGTCTACCTCATTTATCATAATCAATTACATCACATTAATCATTCACATCTCATGCATAGAAAAATTCAATATCATGCATCGAAACAAAATGCATACTCATCTGCATTCTTTCAATGCCACATTGTTATCAACACTTTATCTTGTTATCAAAGCCCAACTTACTTGGCATCTACCAAAACAATGTTTGTCTCTTCATCCAAAGCTACTGTTGGATTTGTATTTGTCTCTTTTCTTCCAATGCTACTATTGGATGTCTTTTTGTTTCTCCCCGTCCAATGCTACTATTGGATGTCTTCTGTTCCTCTTCCTCTAAGGCTACTATTGGATTTGTATTTGTTTCTCTCTGTCTAAAGCTACTGTTGGACATGATGTTTCTCACCTTTTATCCAAAGCTACTGTTGGATACCACAATCCTTAGTAAAGTGTTATTCAAAGCTACTGTTGAATGATCTTTACATCTCTGAGCTGAAATACAATTCTTTTCTCATCCAAAGCCACTATTGGATGTTCTTGAGTTTGTTTTCTCATCCAATGCTACTATTGGATGTTCGCTCATATTTTCCAAAATTGGTATCCATGTCATCTATTGCTCCTCAGGACGACTCTGATATATTTTCTGGTTCAGGTTTCCTTTTTGCATTCAAAGCCACTGTTGAATCTCTTTGGTTTCCGTATTATCCAAAGCTACTGTTGGATTGTCCCCAATATTTTTCAGAGTTTGGATTCCATTCGTTCAAAGCTACTGTTGGACGCCTCTGTTATATCTCTGAGTTTGAAGGTTTCCTCTTGCATTCAAAGCCACTGGTGAGTCTTGTTGGTTTCCTTCCATCCGAAGCTACTATTGGATGTCTCCGATGTTTCCTCAGAGTTTGGAATATTTTCAGATACATTCAAAAAACCACTCTTGAATGTCTTTGCTGTTTGGTGTCGTCTAAAGCCCCTCTTAGACGTTCCTACCCAAAGTTTTGTTTCAGATTCATTCAAAGCCACTCTTGAATGTCTCTGATGATTTCCGCCGTCTAAAGCTACTCTTAGACGTTCCTACTATCTTTTTACCCACCGTTTTTATCTATCATTTCCAAGTTTCTCCATCGATAGTTTGTCTCCTGTGGCACTATATTCCCCACAGAGTTCAACATCTATCTCATATCATATTGCATTCAAAATAACAAAAAGGAGTTCATGCATTGCATTTCAATTGCATAAGGACAAAAATTCGGGTCTTTTTGTATTTAATTATCTTCCGCCAAGATACCATGAGGACCAACGTCTTTCATGTTATCTAGCTCGAGATAATTAAATAGGGGCATCTGTAGCACCCCAATTTTTGCCCCATACGTTTCATTCATACGGACATATCGCATATTTTATTTTGCACGCGTTCGTTGTTCGATCATTACATCTCGTCTTATTGTATCGTATTTTACTAATTTTATTGCTTCATAAACATTTGCATCATTTAAGGCATTAACATAATTTGCATCTCATTCAAGAAAATTTAAAGAAAAATATATGCATACATTCACTTTGCATTCACAAAACATTTGGTCATGTTACTAACCTTTGATTTATGATTTTAATTTTAGAATTCAATTTAATTTTAGAATTCAATTTAATTTGAATTTTGGAATTAAAATTATTAAATCATTTGCACATATATTTTATTCTTGTATTTTTGTATTATTCTATTTCTTTTTGTTTTGTAGAAATGAATAATAAAGAGATTCATGTTGGTCCAAAGTTGATTTAAGCTTCTAAAGCCCATTTTTATTTTTGGTCCAAGTTTAAAAACCATAACAAAAATTGAGACCCCACATGAAATTTTCCATCGGTTTCTTCAGCAAATATTTTCACCAAGTTCCCACTTTTTGTTTTTCACTACATGACAAATTTGACAAAAATCTGCAGCTAGCACACAATATGGTACCCGATTTTTTTCCACCATGTCTCCACTCTCTATTCCACTACTCTGCAAATTCCATTCCACTACAACAAACTTGTACTAAAATCAGAATTTGTCCCCTTTGATCTTATCCTCAATTCTCATACAATTCTCCCTTATGCCCTCACTCTCACTCACCTATATATACACTCATTCAGAATCAAGCAGGGGGGAAGAAAAAATCAGTGAAAACTCTACACAAATATCTCCAGAAATCTTCCTCCAAGCCAAAAACCATAACAAAGCCTTTCACCAACTTCTTCATACCACCCTTCAACATACCATTCAATACCTCTGTTACCTTCCATAAACCTTCACCATTCATAACCCACTCTCTGAACAAACCAAATAACACATCACTCGACACTCACCCAGCAACATCCAAACTGCAAACCTTCATCAACAACAACTCACAACACAAAACAGAACCTCTTCTCAAATAACCCACACAAATCCGAAATAGATCCTCACCATCAATTCACCAAGAGTTATCACAACAACACTCACTCCGAATCGAATAGACTTCTATTCGTAGAGCTTCAGCACCTCACGCATCAACTTCAAACGACTATCTTTGCAGCAAATCCACGGCAATCCCTCGCCTCACTCAACAATACACACGCATAGAAAGCCACCATCAACACCAGAAGATCCATAACAAGAAGAAGCAGAACCACAAATAAATCAGAGTAACATACCTTGTTTTTACGTTCACCTTCATTTAATTTATGTTATCTGCATACCATGTAATTGTAACCAACGATTCAATCATAGTAGAAACTGGGACTTTAGGGTTTTTGTGGGATAATGGTATAAATGCTTGATTTTGTTTGGTTCGTGTTTTGACCGGAATCGAGAGGTAGAGATTAACAGAGATTCGTGAGGGATCGATGAGCATCATAAGATCGAGAGAGGCGAGATTGGCTTTCTTGAATGTTGTTGTTGTTTTTATGTAATCACAGAGCGGAACAGGTAACCGCGAGAGATGCGAGATTGAGAGAGTTTACATGTTCTATTTGTGTCTGAGTTCGAGAGAGACGCGAGCTGAGAGTTTGAGAAAGACGCGAGTGAGAGCTGGGAGTGATTCCCTTTTCTTTTCTTTCCATTTCGTAAAAATCAGAATAGAGAGGCGTTTTTGCCTCTAGGTTTTTTTAACCCGATCCGTGATAAAGAAGGGTACTGGATCCCATAACCCGCTCCAGATCCGGCCCAATCTTTTGTTTTGGTTACTACAGTTTTTTTAATCTTTGGGTCATACCTCCAAATATGGAGTACACCCTCACCTGGCCCAAATAGTTTTCTCATCTTTATTTATTTATTTTTTTTTCTTTTCTCAAACTTTATTTAAAACACCAAAAAGTTTGTTTTAGGTTTATGTTTCTTCTTTCATTAAAAATTAATATCTTCACATTAAAAAAGCTAAAAAATATCTTCTTTATATGTATGTTTAGAATTTATCAACAATATTTTAAAATGATACAAAAATAGCTTTTTAATTGAATCGAGTTTTGAGATTTAATGGAAAGAAGAGTTTGTACGTACCTATACAAATTGTTCTTAAACATTTAGGCGATGGCCGTTAAGCCTTTGTTTGGATGTTTAGACTCCATTAAAGACCCTTTCAAACTCGATTTAATTCACCTTTTTTTACAAAAAACGCTTTTCTTTTAACATTCAAATCATTTTATCTATAATGGAAAGAAGAGTTTGTACGTACTTGTACAATTTGTTCTTTAAACATTAAGGCGATGGCCGTTAAGCCATTGTTCGAATGTTTAAACTCCATTAAAGACTTCTCAAACTCGATTTAGTTCACCTTTCTTTTTCACAAAATGCTTTCTTTTAAACAATCAATCATTTCATCCATAATGGAAAGAAGAGTTTGTACGTACTTGTACAATTTGTTCTTTAAACATTTAGGCGATGGCCGTTAAGCCTTTGATTGGATGTTTAAACTCCATTAAAGACTTTATAAAAATCAATTTAACAAACACTCTTTCAAGTATCTTAAACGATGGCCGTTAAGCTTTTGTTTAAATACTTGGATCCAATTAAATGTCTTTCAACTCATCAAATCATCTTCATCACCTACGAGGAGGTTGTACGTACTTGTACAATTTTCTCTTTCAAACATTTGGGCGATGGCCGTTAAGCTTTTGTTTAAATGTTTGATTTCTCTTAACAAACAAACTTTCAATTCATTCACATTCTAAAACACTTTTTTTCATAAAACGAGACACTTATTCAATTTCAATACGAACATACTTCCACATGTGAAGATCTAACATCTTCCACTCGAATGCGATGATGGCCAAAATCATGTCTTATCTTGATTTAGTTATCCATTCTTGTAGTGATATCATATCCATGTGCGCGTAGTATTTCCATTTGAATGCGATCGAGTACCTCTCGCTAAAATCAACCAACAAACATTTCGTGGTTTTTTGGCCCGAACTACGATTGCTCTGACTTTCCCATTGCACTAGGGAATACGTAGGCACAAGATACAAACGTCTTGGCGAGCACAATAATAAAAAACTTTTTTTTGTTTCTTTCTTTCTTTTCCAACCTAATAAATAACGCAAGTAGATAGTAAGCTAACAATAAATCACAAGATTAACTAAATGGGTCCCATCGAGTACGATGGAGGTGAGGGGTGCTAATACCTTCCCCTTGCTTAACCGACTCCCGAACCTAAATTTGGTTGCGATGACCATCTTATCCGTTCTTTTTTTTATTCGTGGGTTTTATCGATATTTTCCCTTTCCTTTTGGAATAAATAAAGTTCGGTGGCGACTCTGTTGTACTTCGAATGCGTGAAAACGCATCGAGTCACATTTTTACCGCTACAGGTGTGTTATGCCTTTTGAGAGCAGAAATTGTGAAAGACTTATAAACTCACTACCATTATCAGTTCTTAGACATTTAAGAGTGGTTTTAAATTGGTTTTCAATATAAGAAACAAAATGGATCAGGCTTTGTTTAGCTTGAGCTTTAGTTTTAAGGAAGATTACCCATGTGAACCTACTATAATCATCAACAAGTGTGAGGAAATATCTGTGTCCTAACATAGAAATAGTGGAATAAGGGCCCCATATGTCAGCATGTAAAATGGCAAAAGGAAAAGTAGATTTAGATGTGCTAACAGGAAATGGCAATTTCTTTTGTTTACTATAATGACAAGAGTCACAAGGTACATTATTGGATTTACAAGAGATAAAGGGAAATTTTTGAGAAATGGATTGCATTCCTTTGTCTGAAACATGTCCTAGCCTTAAATGCCACAAATTATAAGAACCAGAAGTGGCAGAGTGGTATGCAGAGGACTGGTTGACAGTTTGCATCACATATAAGCCTCTTTGAAGCTTAGCTATACCAATCATTGCCTGAGAATGATTCTGCACAATTTTGCAAATGTTAGAATCAAAAAAGACAGAACAACTATTTGTATTGGTAAGCTTGGCAATGGATATGAGATTGACATGGAAGCTTGGTATATAAAGTACATTGTGAAGGGTAAGATTGGGAGAAACATGTATACTACCACTCATAGATGCAATTAAAACAGAACCATCAGGTAAATTAACATGAACAGGAATTATATGTTTGCAATTGAAGAATGCATGAATATCATGAGATATATGGTCTGTTGCTCCAGTGTCAAGGATCCAAAGATGAGGAGACTTACCAATATTATTGGAGGAAAGAGTGTTCATGGCTAGGGGTGAGGTTGAGACAGAGTTGGCTTGGGAATTAAGCTTTGATTGTTGGAGTAGCTCAAGAAGGCTGTGATACTGCTCTTGAGTGAAATTGCACAAAGGAGTGGTCGAGTCCTGCTGAGAAGCCTCAGAAACAGCATTTGCCGTGGCATTCGACTGATTGTTGGTAGGAGCAGACTGGTTCTTGCTTTTGTTCTTGAATCCTGGTGGATATCCATGCTTAAGAAAGCAAGTTTCCACAGTGTGGTTACTCCTGCCACAATGTGTGCATACACGGGTAGAACCTCTGCCGGTGCCTTGACCTCTGCCCTTACCATAATTTCCAGGTTTGGCATTAGAACTTCCATAACAGGCTTGAGCTTGACAAGCTGTAGTTAATTCTTCAGGATTTGCAGATGCCTGAACCTGTGTCGAGGATGAATGATTAAGCTCTCATTCTTGCTGAATGATGAGAGAAAAAGCCTTATCCAAACTGGGAAGAGGACTCATCATCATTATTTGAGACTTGGAGTGAGTGAATTTTTCATTGAGACCTTTAAGGAATCGAATGACTTGATCTTGTGCCCGATATTGTTGTGATGATATCACAGCACCGCAAGAACAAGGGATAGCGCAAGCACAAGCAATAAAAGGCCTGTAATTATCTAATTCATCCCATAGAACCTTTAATTGAGTAAAGTAGTTGGAAACGTCAAGATTACCTTGGCGCAACCTGTAAATTTCTTCTTGTAGATCAGAGATGCGGAAGATGTCGCTGTGTGAGAATCTGAGTTGAAGATTCTTCCAAACCCCTGCAGCGCTATCGATCCAGAGAACTGACTTTGTAATGGACTCGGAGATGGAGCGATGAAGCCAGGCCAGCACCATTGTATTGCATCTAATCCATGGTGCGTAGAGTGGATCGGAAGCAGGGGGTTTTGCGAGGGATCCATCAACAAATCTATCTTTATTCTTAGAGATCAATGCAATGTGCATTGATCTAGCCCAGCTGTGATAATTCTTGTCATCAAGAAGTGGAGAAACAAGAATCAATGCAGGGTTTTCATTAGGGTGAAGATAGAATGGATTGGTGGAGTTTGTTGAGAAATCAGCGAACTGTTGGTATGCCATTGTTGCAGAGATGAAGGATATCAAAAAAAAGGGGGAAAAGCAGAAGAGAACAAGAAGAATCAAGGTGAAAACGATCGCTTATCGATCGAACAAGAAAAGAAAAGGGATAAAGGGAAGCAACAATGGCTACCAGAGCTATATGAGCTCTGATACCATATTAAGGTTGCACAATCTGAGTCTTCCTTCCATGGAAGAGTGATAAGGCAAAAGAAAAAGAATGTAACTAACTCTAGTTACATGAAGAAGACAATACCAGAAAAGAAAGAGAAGGATAGAGAATGTAATTCTTCATTGATTCTGAATGAGAGGTTTACAATGTATTTATATAAGATAAGATAATATCAAAACTATCCTATCAAGTCTATACAAGTGTCAATCTATAATTGGACAATATAATCATTTCAGCTAAACTATGTACAATCTATAATAGCTATATATGATCTAATATAGATTTTTCTTATTTATTTATCATAATAAAACAAATGGAGCAACTTTATTATTATTTTTACTATATTATTATATGAAGCAAACAAAAATAGCCAATAGATATTGACCCAATTGGCACGCCATGGACTCTTGTTGGCCTAAAATCATCCATTCCAAAAAAATCCAATCTACATACTATACTATCTACCTAAAATTATTGCCTCGTGTATTGAAGATAAGCCTAAGATATATATAAAACACTATCTAGCATAATTGTTTCGACTTAATTCAATAATCTCTCTTTACAGATTCTTTAAGTTCATTTGCTAAAGTATTTTATTTTTCATTTTTAAATTTTGATGTTTAATCGTGGAAGTTGTGACAAGAAACAAAAAACTAGTTCAACTTAGCTTCTTCTAATACGTTACGCTATTAATTAATTGATAAGATATTAAGATTAAGATGCAACTCTCTATCAATATTGCCCCAGAGGTCATCTTAACTTCCACATACTACTATGCTATACGACAAAAGCTTCAACCTCAACTATGGAAGATATTGTAATTAACTTTCTTTGGAAATACTAAGAAAGCTATGTTAATTTTTGTTTTATGTGTATTACATTTATGAAGTTTGGAACTTGGAAGTGAACAAATATCGATCTTGTATAGAGTTTGAATTTCATAATAGTTTTTTTAGTTCGGTTCTAAGAAAATTCACGGGACTACTTCGAGAAATTAATTTACTTATACCTGACACCCTTATAAAAAGATTAAAATAATCTTTTTAAAATTTTCACTGAAAAATTTGAAATCTTTTAGGTAATGCCGAAAATTTCAAGTATATATCAGAAATTTAAGAAAATAAAAAAAAAATACTGGAAATTTTACTTGAAATTTCTGAGAAATTTTATCTGAAATTTTGAAATTTCCAATAGATTTTATCGAAAATTTTGAAATCTCCGAGATATTTTATCACAAATGTCAAAATGTCCAAAAGATTTTACCTGAAATTTTGAAATTTCCGAAAGATTTTACTAGCAATTTTGAAATTTCAGAATTTTACTAGAAATTTCAAAATTTACATGATTTTAACACAAATTTTGAAATTTCCGAAACTAATTACTCCCTCTGATTCTGTCATATATTATAAGAGAAATTTACTTTTTAAATTTATTCAATAATTAATGTATATGGTCTATATATAGACCAGATACATTAATTATTCAATGAATCTAAAAAGTGAATTTCTCTTATAATATGGGATGGAGGGAGTACAACTTATAGGAAATTTCAATATCGTACCCAATCTTCATTCAAAAAAAATATTCTCATTTCATCAAGGGCATTTCTAAAATAATGAAAAATAAAAGATGTCAGGTATAATTTAGGGGGTGACAACTAAAAATCTCGACTAGTTCGTATGAGTAGTAGGTGGCTCATTTGTCCTGCATCATTAAAAAATTTAAAAGTTATATTAATATTTTTTTAGTTTTATTCAAAAACAATATATTAAAATGTCTCATAAATTGTAATTTTTTCCCTATTATATTCAATATTTATATATTGTTTGAAACTGAATAATATATTTTAAGTACATTAAAATTACAAACACTTATCTAAGACAATTTTAATCTAATGGGCTTAACTAATAGACTAAAAACTTGAATATAAATTACTAGTAATAATAGTAAAAATAATTTATTTACAACACCCCCTCAAGTTGGTGAATGAATATTTGTCATTCCCAGCTTGAAAATAATCTTTTCAAAGTTATTATAGTTTAACCTCTTAGTTAGAAGATTTGCAACAATGTCTTGAGAAGAAACATATGAAGTGAAAATAAGACCACTACTTAACTTTTTCTTTGATGAAGTGTATGTCAACTTTAATATGTTTGGTTCTATCATGGTGCATTGGATTATGTGCTTCGCTAATAGCAGATTTATTATTAAAATAAAGTTTCATCGGTTCATTACTCTTTATCTTCAAGTCTTCTAATATCATTTTCAGCCAAAGTAGTTCACATATCTCTTGTGCCATTGCTCGGAATTCTGCTTCAATACTAGATCTAGATGTAACACTTTATTTTTTTACTTTTCCAGGTCACAAGATTCTCGCCCAGAAAAGTACCATATCTTGTAGTTGATCTTCTATCCACAACTAACCATGCATAGTCAGCATCATTATATGATTCAAGACTCACACTTCCATTTTGTTCAAACAAGATTCCTCTATATGGAGTTCCTTTTAAATATTGCATATTTCGGAGCGCAGTTTGTAGATGAATCTCCTTTGGTTGGTGCAAGAATTGGCTGACTAAGCTTACAGCAAAAGCAACATCTAGTCTAATATGTGATTGTATATAAGTTTTCCGAATAATCTTTGATACATTCCCTTATCAACCGAAATACTTTCTTCGGTGTTCCCTAACTTTACACTTGTATCAATTGGTGTACTTGTAGGCTTGCATGTTGTCTTACTTGTCTCTTGTAGAAGGTCAGTAATGTATTTTTGTTGAGATATGAATATTTCTTTCTTAGAGAACCAACTTCCATTCCTAGAAAGTACTTCAACTTTTCCAAGGTCTTAATCTCAAACTCCTAGACTAAGTGTTCGCCTAACAATTATTGTTCTTTCTCATCATCACCTGTTACTATAATGTCATCCACATACGCTAATAAAACTGTTACCCCCTTGTCTCAGAATGTTTGATAAATAGAGTATAATCTCACTGTCTTTGTTTAAAGCCCCGACCTATCATAACTTTGGTGAATCTTTCAAACCATGTTCGTTGTGATTTCTTTAGCCCATATAACACCATTTTTAATTTGCACACAATATTGGTGGTAGTAAGTTTATAGTATCTAGGGGGTACATCCAAATAGATCTCTTCATCAAGTTCTCCATGAAGAAATGCATTTTTCACATCAAAATGATGTAAATTCCAATGTTGCTGAAGATAATATCACCCTTACAGTATTCATTTTAGCAACTAGAACAAATGTCTCTGAGTAATCTACTCCATAAGTTTGGGTGAATCCTTTGACAACCAACCTTTCCTTGTACCTCTCAATAGATCCATCAGCCTTGTATTTTACATTGTATACCCATCGACCCTACAAGATTCTTTCCATTTGGCAGAGAAACCAATTCCCAAGTATTGTTCTTATTCAATGCCTCCATCTCCAAGTCCATGGCTTGTTTCCATTTCTTGTCAGCCAATGCCTCAAATAAAGAGTTAGGTATTGCTATAGTGTTTAAACTTATGATGAAGGATTTATGGGTGGGTGCAAAATGTTCAAAACTTATGTAGTTAGATATAGGGTAGAGTTGCTCTTTAGTACATTTTCTGGTATCTTTTTGAAGGGTAATTGGAAGATCTAAATCCTTGTAGTGTGGTCGTAGTACTGAGTTGAATTATGTTTCTTGTTCATGGGAAAATTCAAAAATTGAATCACTAGTGCTTGAAGGTCGGGAAAAGTTACCTCATGTAATGTCGGATTGGATTTTTGGATATGAGTAGATTTAGGAATACTCTTCTTTCTTGTATATACTAAATTCTTTCCAAATCTTACATCAGTTTCAACATTTTCATTTTTTCTAGAATCAAGTTCAGTCTTAACATTGTCACCACTAGTTTCAATCTCAACTTTGAGTTCGAAAGTAAAGTCATGAAATAGAGAAGACCCATCTTCCTTACTTATATTCTCCCCTTGAAGATAAGTTTGAAGGAAGTAACTTTCTTGTTCACGGAAGGTGAAATCTCGAGAGACAAAGTATTTATGAGATGGTGGATGATAACATTTGTAACCCTTTTGTGTAGAAGATTATCTTATAAAGGCACATTTTAACGCTATAGGATCAAGTTTCCCTCTATTATCACTATGGATATATTATGTGGAGAAAAAACATTGATGTCTATATTTTGATAGTTTTTGACATAATGAAGGTGTGAGAATAGGCGTAGTAACTACTTTTCCCAAAGTGAAACTAACACATATTATATTCTAATTGAAATATGAATATGTTGGGGAGTCTGTTGAAGGTGGAAGAGTAACACTCTAACTTTGATACCTGTATAAAAAGGTGTAAACGACGATTAAAGCATTACCTCCATGAAAACCTACATTCATTTATAACATGTATTCAAAAACTTTGCAGTAGAAAATAACATAATTCAATTAAATTCAGAAAAATCTCCAAGAAATAGTCATATAACAATTTAACTAAACTTCAAATGAAAACGTTCTCAGCCCGATGTTACATAATAATGAGCATATCCACTAAAATGAATAAAAACTAAAAATAAATGAAGATAGCTCCTCAAAGCTCTCTTCGAAACACAAAAATCAACCATGCACCTTACTCCTTATTATTTGTAAGATGCCCATGATGGACAACATAAAAACAAAGGGAGGTGAGAATACACTTCTATAATTTAGCGGTGTAAACAAGAAAAGGTAGAATATAACATAGCAACAAGTACCCACTATAAGTACAAGCCTACACTCATCAAGAAGTTTTCGATTCATGGCAAACATTATAAGTGAACAAATACAAAAGCACAAGTGAATGACTCGAGGAAAAGTAGGATTTTGGCTATCTAAGACACTTTAGGTCGACCTACCACATGCCCAGGTCGACCTGTAAAGCTTCAGTTACTCAGCATATGGATTTGTATCAGTTAGGTCGACCCAGCTAGACCTTAGGTCGACTCAAACTGAAGCAAACAAAGAAGATTCACTTCTGTCCCATTTAGGTCGACTCAACCAAGTACCTAGGTCGACCTAAACTGAAGAAAAATCCCAAGAACGAGTTTCAACTGATCTTAGGTCGACCCAAAGCCCCAACAGGTCGACCCAACTGGCAACAATTATAACTTGGTTGAATCTGCTCCATTTAGGTCGACCCAATCAATGAAGTAGGTTAACCTATCTCCTCAAAACTTGCCAAATTATGTGTTTGCTCTGCATCAACATACCAACACACATATATATATATATATATATATATATATATATATATATATATATATCTTTTTCTATTAATTATTCACTTTCAACACCAACAACTGAAAGATACACAAAGGCTTCTCATCTTCGTTCTTCATCTCATCTCCAACACAATTACACACAATCATTCTTGCGTTGAGGGTTTGTGATCAAGATCGATAACGTCCATGGAAAGGAATTGAAGGTTCTTAGTGGGTGAAGATTTGTGGGGTTTTTGGTGAATAAAATCTGCGGATTTTGTCCTCGAAGATAGGTGAATTTTGGGGGTTTTTATCAAGAGGCTTCATCAAGGATTCAACTGAGTGTGAAGATTGAATAACAAAGGTTCGAGCAATTTACAACACTGCAGAAAGGGAATCAACGATAAGCTCTTGGAGGATACTTGATCTGGCTCAAGATCAAGGGGAAGAAGATACAAAGAATCAACATAATCGGTTTATCGTTATTGCTTTGTTATCTTCTTTGTACAAACTGTTTTCAATCATAATGAAAGACATCCCAATTCTCGTTTGGAATTGGGGGCAGATGTAGTCGTAGAGAGGATGATCGACGAACTGCCTGAACAAATATCGTGTTCGTATTGCTTTTATCTTTTCGTTATTGTTACGCTTATTTCTGGTCATAATTGCAAATTGATTAAAGTATCAAGTGTTAAACTTGTGTGATAACATACTGCATAAACATCACAAGTCATCACACTTTGATTCATAAATCAATTTGGACATTATCACCAAGTGTTTGATATATTGCCTATATCATATATCAAAGCCATTGAAAACAAGTTATCAAGCGATCACGTAAACGATTTATTAAGCTACAACTTGTTGATTCTCTAAAAGTTTTTATCATCACATCATAATAAGTTTGTGGTTTAAAAACATATATAATACTTCCAGTAGCGGTTCGGAATAGACGCGAGTCGATCGGAAAACGCTTTCGCAATTTTTTTTAGGGTTAATAGTCATTTACCCCCCTGCAATAGTAGCGAGATTCGGTTTACCCCCCTTTTAAAAAAAAATTTCATTACCCCCCTACAATATTAAAATTGTAAGTCTTTTGCCCCCTAAGAGGGAAAATTACCCCCCTGTAAAATATATTTTTTTGATTTTCCCCCTGGTTTTACCCGTTTAGGGGGGTGCCCAAATATTACAGGGGATAATTTTACACGTTTTTTAAAAGGAAATCCGAATAAATTCTGAGGTTCTATTCACCCCCCTCTAGAACCTAAAGCTTAGCGTCTAATAAGTGGTATCAGAGCTCTGGTTTATTCCTTGCTTCGTGAATCACTTATTAGACAAATGGCTTCCAGACCTAAAGGGGCTCACAATAGAGCTCCAGTTTTCAACGGTGAAAACTATAGCTATTGGAAGGATTGTATGTGTGTTCATATCAACTCCATTGATAGGAACATTTGAACAACAATCGTAAATGGTCCTTTTGAAATTACTATGACCAATGAGGCAGGAGCTGTCATTCCTAAACCAGAAACTAGTTGGAATGCTGATGATGAAAAGAAGTACAGATACGATTGGAAAGCGAGAAATATTCTGATCTCAGCTCTAGGAGTTGATGAATACTATCGCGTTTCCCATTGTAAAACTGCTAAAGCTATGTGGGACACATTGAAAGTTGCACATGAGGGCACGGATGATGTCAAACTAGCTAGAATCAACATGTTAACTCAAGAGTTTGAACTCTTTCATATGGAAAATGGTGAATCCATTGAAAATATGCAAAAGAGATTTGTACATCTTATAAATCGTTTAAATTCCCTTGATAGACCTGTTTCCAATGCAAATGCTACTAACAAAGTTTTAAGGTGTTTAACCAGGGAATGGCAACCCAAGGTTACAGCTATAAAGGAAGTAAATGATCTAAATACCTTAGACATCACCACTCTCTTTGGTAAACTTAAAGAACATGAGCAACATCTTAAATGCCTTGACATGCATGAGAAAAAGGTAAAGAAAGATAAGAACATGGAGAAAGAGGTAGAGAAGAAGTCAATAGCTCTAAAGACTTCAAGCTCCAAGACCTCAAAGCAAGAAGATAGTGATACAAGTGATGAGGAAGACTCGGATGATGAGGAAATGGGACTGTTTGTGCGAAGATACAACAAATACATAAGAAAAAATGGAGCAAAACACTCCGACAAAAGTTTGATCAACTATAGGAAGCAATTCAACAAGTACAAACAAGATGAGAACAACAAAGGAAAATCCAAAGGTCCTTGTTTCAATTGTGGTAAAGTTGGTCATTACAAACTGGACTGTCCATACCTTAAGAAGGAGAAAGAGAAGAATCAAAGCAAAAGTCACAAAAAGCCTAGAAGAGCTTATATAGCATGGGAAAGTGATTCCTCAAGTGAAGACTCATCAAGCGATGAAGAAGAATCGGCAAACTTATGTCTCATGGCTCATCAACACAAGAAAAAGAAACGTGTAAGTCATCTTAAACCTGGACTTGTAGATAAGGTATCTCATGCTCAATTAAAATTAGCCTTTGAAGAACTACATAGAGATGCAATTGAAGCTTTCAAACTTTTGGCCTCAAATAAGAAATTTTTTTCATATCTTGAATCAAAAGTTGAGAAGACCGAAAAGGATAGGGAAGCTTTGAAACAATCTATGCTAGATATTCAAAAGGATAATATTGAGAAAGATCCTACATCATGGTTTGGTTGTGAGACATGTCATATTTGGCAAAAAGAAGTAAGAGATCTAAAGACCAAATTAGATAAGGCTTTACAACCAAAAGTGACTTTTGCGGTTGATCCAAATAAGTTCAAAAGATCGTATACTCCTTTATATAGTAAATACACTTTTGTACCAAAAGTATCAACTAGCAAAACAGCATATTCTCATCATATTACTTGTCACTATTGTTGCAAAAAGGGACATACCATTGAAAAATGAAAATTTAGGAGGATTTTAGTTCCTAAAGGAGTGTTTCAATGGTTGCCTAAGTACAACAATTTATGTACTCACTACCAAGGACCCAATGAAAATTGGGGACCTTCCACTCTAAATTAATTTTGTAGGAAAAGTGTCTTGACATTGCCGAAAGGTTGTGGTTCCTTGATAGTGGATGTTCAAGACACATGACGGGAGACATATCACTTTTTGTTGAGTTCCACGCAAAGAAGAAGGGATATGTCACCTATGGAGACAACATTCGGGGAGCTATACTTGGTAAAGGAAGTGTAGGTAACCCGTCTACCACAACTATAACTGATGTTTTACTAGTAGAAGGTCTTAAACATAATCTCTTAAGTATTAATCAATTGTGCGACAAAGATTTCAAAGTAACTTTCACAAATTCTGGTTGTACAATTGAACATATTAAGAAAAGAGACATTATGTTTAATGGCACAAGAGTAAACAACATTTACATGCTAAACTTGGATGAAGTGTCTAAGTCAAATGCCAAGTGTCTTATTGCTTTAGGAGAAGACTCATGGCTTTGGCATAGACGCCTTGCTCACATAAACTTTGACTTACTAAATAAGGTTGTCACAAAAGATTTAGTAATCGGCTTACCAAAAATAAAGTTTTCAAAAGATCATCTATGTGATGCATGTCAAAAGGGGAAACAAACAAAAGTATCTTTTAAATCAAAAAATGTGGTTTCAACATCACGACCCCTTGAACTTCTTCACATGGATCTCTTTGGCCCTTCAAGGACTAAAAGCATAGGTGGAAACATCTATGGCTTTGTCATTGTCGATGATTACTCTAGATTTTTTTGGACAATCTTCCTACCTAGTAAGGATCAAACATTTCCAGCATTTACTCAATTTGCAAGGTTATGTCAAAACAAAATGAACACCAAAATAGTTGCAATCCGTAGTGATCATGGTGGAGAATTTGAAAATTATCTTTTTGAAAAATACTGTGATAAACATGGAATTGAACATAACTTCTCAGCTCCTAGAACACCACAACAAAATGGGGTGGTCGAACGTAAAAATCGTGTTCTAGAAGAGTTGGCAAGAACAATGCTCAATGAAGGAAATCTACCCAAGTATTTCTGGGCGGATGCTATTAGCACCGCATGTTATGTTTTGAATAGGATACTAATTCATCCTATACTAAACAAAACACCATATGAACTATTAAAGGGTAGAAAACCAAATGTGTCACACCTCCACGTATTCAGTTGCAAATGTTTTGTGCTAAATAACGGTAAAGATAACCTTGGTAAATTTGATGCTAAAGCGGACGAAGGCATATTTCTTGGTTACTCTCAATCTAGTAAAGCATATAGGATTTACAACAAAAGGTTACTTATAGTTGAAGAGTCAGTTCATGTGTCCTTTGATGAATCTTACTCAAAATGTGTCGAGAAAGGTATATCTTTTGATAGTGCAGGCCCATCTACTGAAGACATTGTCAAAGAAAAGGAAGAAGAAAGTGAAATCATTGAAAAAGAAGATGCTAAGGAAGAGAAAGATGAAGCTCATGATAGTGTTGAAAAAGAAAGCATCTCAAACAACGAAAATCTTCCTAAAGCCTGGACAAACGTAAAAGATCATCCAATCGACAACATATTAGGTGACATCTCAAATGGCGTCACAACGCGCTCAAAGATAAGTAACTTTTGTCATCATTTTGCTTTTGTTTCACAAGTCGAACCGAAAAACGCAAAGGACGCATTACTTGATGAGCATTGGCTAATGGCCATGCAAGAAGAATTAAACCAGTTTAAACGGAATGATGTATGGGACCTTGTCCCTCATCCGGGAGAACATCAAGTAATCAGTACTAGATGGGTTTTTCGTAACAAACTTGATGAAAATGGAGTTATTACTAGAAACAAAGCTAGATTAGTAGCTCAAGGCTACAATCAAGAAGAAGGTATTGATTATGAAGAGACGTACGCTCCCGTAGCACGTCTTGAGGCAATTCGTCTCTTACTAGCTTATGCTTGCTCAAAAGACTTTAAGCTTTTTCAAATGGACGTTAAAAGTGCCTTTCTAAATGGTTATATTAATGAAGAGGTCTATGTAGCCCAACCACACGGTTTTGAAAATTACAAGTATCCAACAGATGTTTACAACTTGAAACGTGATTTATACGGTCTCAAACAAGCCCGTAGGGCTTGGTATGAACGTTTAAGCAAATTTCTACTTAGTCAATGATACTTTAGGGGTAAAGTTGACACTACTCTCTTCATTAAAAGAAAATAAAAAGATATACTTTTGGTTCAAGTTTATGTAGATGATATAATATTTGGGTCAACTAATGCAAAACTTGTCAAAGAATTTTCTAAGCTTATGCAGAGTGAATTTGAGATGAGCCTCATGGGAGAATTAAATTTCTTCCTTGGTCTACAAATCAAGCAACTCAGTCATGGGACTTTCGTTAGTCAAACTAAGTATTGCATAGAATTGCTAAAGATATTTGGAATGAGTGAGGCAAAGGAGGTTGACACACCTATGGCAACCAACAGCAACCTAGACAAGGATGAAAACGGAAAAGAGGTTGATGTGAAACTGTACCGAGGCATGATAGGCTCACTATTGTATCTCACGGCTTCAAGACCGGACATTATGTTTAGTGTATGTATGTGCGCGAGATACCAATCGTGCCCAAAGGAATCACATCTAAAGGCTGTAAAAAGAATTCTACGATATCTCCGTGGAACTACTACATATGGTCTATGGTATCCTAAGGGAAATGAATGCTATTTGGTGGGATTCTCTGACTCTGACTTTGCTGGATGCAAATCTGACAGAAAAAGCACCAGTGGCACGTGTCATCTGTTCTCGAACTCACTGATAAGTTGGCACAGCAAGAAACAAGTATCAGTCGCGTTATCTACATTTGAAGCAGAATATGTAGCTGCTGGAAGCTGCTGTGCTCAGATATTGTGGCTCAAACAGCAGCTTATTGATTTTGGCATCAAACTTGATCGCATACCAATCATGTGTGACAACACAAGCGCCATCAACTTAAGCAAAAATCCTGTGCTACACTCACGAACCAAGCATATCGAAATAAGGCATCACTTCTTAAGAGACCATGTAGAAAAAGGAGAAGTTGTATTTGAGCATGTTGAGAGCAAGAAGCAATTGGCGAACATCTTTACCAAACCTCTTGCAACCGAGCCTTTCTTCAACATTCGGAGAGAATTAGGGATATTGGATATCTCTAATTTGAGCTAAATAAAGTTTTGATTATCTAATTATTCTAACTCTATCTATTTGATTATGTTTAAGCTAACATCCCTTTTAGTGTGAAGGTGGTACGCAATCAGACAAGGATCGTGCTACATTGACCAAAGGAACATACCTCATCTTACATCATGATGACAAGATATCTGAAAATCGAGAAAGCGGTAACATGTTTGTCGTTCACTTCCAAAATATTATTGATTCAGTAATATGCAATCAATTGACATGATTATAGTGACTTCATATATGCTTCTCAATGACTCTCATTTACATTTAAACTGCTCATCATTAAGCATAATGTGTCATGTTTAAGCGTCCATATGAGAGAACAGGCATATGTTTTCAATTTTTATGATATTTGCTGCATTCCATGTATTTAGGGTCTTTTGAGTCGACCCAAATTTGTATTGAGTCGACCTACTGAAGCAGTTTTCAAAAACAAGAAAAACACTGTCAGTTACGTCGACCTCGCTCAGCTTTAGGTCAACCTATTCTGAATTTTTTAACAACTCACAGAAACTGCTTTGTTTAGGTCGATGCAGCCTATCATTAGGTCGACCTACTGCAACCAAAATTCCCAAAATTAGGCTTTTAGGTCGACCCGGCCCATGTTCATTACATATACATCCACGCATTTCATTTCCCTATCTCCTCAACACAATATTTGGCAACCCTAGCACCCAAATCATCAAATCTCTCAAACCTTCAACAAATTCACCAAGTTCATCTCCAACAATGCCTCCAAAGTCTAGAAAAGGAAAGGAAGTCGCCACCGGATCTTCATCTCGACCGGTAAGTTCTCTCGCTCTCGTTCATCCCGATTGTAAACCTGATTTTGAAATATGGCACATGAAACGGAAAGTTATTAAGCAATATGTCTACAACCCTAAGGTAGCCGACCGTATGAATATCCCTGAAGTAACTAGTATCATTCAACATCAACATATTCATCCACTGTTGGAGTGCGATACTCCATATAATGAGGATACCGTTAGGGCATTCTATGCAGGGTTACAAAAGGGAGATGGTTGTTATTTCCGGTTTAAGATGGGTTCACGCTCACACTATGTGAATCAACAAGTTTGGGCGAGCATTTTTTGCCTTACCTTAGAAGGTGATGAATACCGTTTCGAAGATGGTGATATTCCGGCAAACTATGATCATCTAGCCTACATGAATTCAATTCTCAAGGACCCCACCGTTCTTGATAAACCAAATGAAACTATCACCGCCGGGCACCTAAAGAGAAATCCTAGACTATTGAATTGGATTATCTCCCGTGTCATTCGACCACGGTCGGGCGGATACTCTAGGATTGAACGGAATGAAATTGTGCTGATGTATCTATTGGAAAATAGAATTCGTGTGCACTGGCCTTACTTCTTTGCCACCAAATTCTATGAGGTCAAGCAAAATACCACTGCTCTATGCTATGGATCGATTATTCAGAAGATTGTGAACCACTTCGGTTTGACAGTTGATGGGCTATCTTACACAAGAATCAAACATCCTCAAGAATTCTCCCAAACCACTCTGACACTAATGGGATTTCATTGGGATCCTAATAGGCAAGCATACTATCTCATCCAAAAGGTAACCGGAAAAATCATCTATAACTATGATGATCCCGCTGAATTCGGTTCCCATGGAGGAAATAAGGGTGAAGAACATGACCTTGATATGGCTCAAGAGCATAAGAGTGATTTTGAGACTTTTGCCTCAAATCTCACTAAAAGACAGAATCGCTTTGAAGAGACAACAACAAACAGACATGCTAGCTTGAGTCAAAGCTTCAACATACTCAACAGAACTGTTCTTGATCTACTTGAGCAGGTTGAAGAGGATAGACCTCAAGGCTTTCAACGAGGAAGAGGAAGGCGCGGCAGACGTTAGAGGCCATAGCATGTGCATCAGTTCATAGCATTTGCATTTCATATCATATCTACTTTATGTCTTCATTATCATATGACTATCAGTTTTTGTTGTAATCATAATGCTTGTTAAACTTGAACCTTATGCTTATCCTACTATTGTAGGTTCATTATTATCTTGTTATAATTATTATGTGTGTTTTCTCCTATTACCCTCTTTGTTTTTATGTTTTTGATGTTGTCAAAAGGGGAGTATATGAGAGAGAGAGAGAGTATGAGTACGGGGGAGCTTACATATGAGAGAGTATGAGTACGGGGGAGCTTAGTACGGGGGAATCTACGCTGTCAAACACGAGGGAGTTTACGTTATTCAAACGATGTTTGCCATCATCAAAAAGGGGGAGTATGTAAGTACAAGCCTACACTCATCAAGAAGTTTTCGATTCATGGCAAACATCATAAGTGAACAAATACAAAAGCACAAGTGAATGACTCAAGGAAAAGTAGGATTTTGGCTATCTACGACACTTTAGGTCGACCTACCACATGCCCAGGTCGACCTGTAAAGCTTCAGTTACTCAGCATATGGATTTGTATCAGTTAGGTCGACCCAGCTAGTCCTTAGGTCGACTCAAACTGAAGCAAACAAAGAAGATTCACTTCTGTCCCATTTAGGTCGACTCAACCAAGTACCTAGGTCGACCTAAACTGAAGAAAAATCCTAAGAACTAGTTTCAACTGATCTTAGGTCGACCCAAAGCCCCAACAGGTCGACCCAACTGGCAACAATCATAACTTGGTTGAATCTGCTCCATTTAGGTCGACCCAATAAATGAAGTAGGTCGACCTATCTCCTCAAAACTTGCCAAATTATGTGTTTGCTCTGCATCAACGTACCAGCACCTATATATATATATATATCTTTTTCTGTTAATTATTCACTTTCAACACCAATAACTGAATGATACACAATGGCTTCTCATCTTCGTTCTTCATCTCATCTCCAATACAATTACACACAATCATTCTTGCGTTGAGGGTTTGTGATCAAGATCGATAACGTCCATGGAAAGGAATTGAAGGTTCCTAGTGGGTGAAGATTTGTGGGGTTTTTGGTGAATAAAATATGCGGATTTTGTCCTCCAAGATAGGTGAATTTTGGGGTTTTTTATCAAGAGGCTTCATCAAGGATTCAACTGAGTGTGAAGATTGAATAATAAAGGTTCGAGCAATTCACAACACTGCAGAAAGGGAATCAACGATAAGCTCTTGGAGGATACTTGATCTGGCTCAAGATCAAGGGGAAGAAGATACAAAGAATCAACATAATCGGTTTATCGTTATTGCTTTGTTATCTTCTTTGTACAAACTGTTTTCAATCATAATGAAAGACATCCCAATTCTCGTTTGGAATTGGGGGCAGTTGTAGTCGTAGAGAGGATGATCGACGAACTGCCTGAACAAATATCGTGTTCGTATTGCTTTTATCTTTTCGTTATTGTTACGCTTATTTCTGGTCATAATTGCAAATTAATTAAAGTATCAAGTGTTAAACTTGTGTGATAACATTCTGCATAAACATCACAAGTCATCACACTTTGATTCATAAATCAATTTGGACATTATCACCAAGTGTTTGATATATTGCCTCTATCATATATCAAAGCCATTGAAAACAAGTTATCAAGCGATCACGTAAACGATTTATTAAGCTACAACTTGTTGATTCTCTAAAAGTTTTTATCATCACATCCTAATAAGTTTGTGGTTTAAAAACATATATAATACTTCCAGTAGCGGTTCGGAATAGATGCGTGTCGATCCGAAAACGCTTTCGCAATTTTTTTTAAAAGGAAATCCGAATAAATTCTGAGGTTCTATTCACCCCTCCCTCTAGAACCTAAAGCCTAGCGTCTAACACCCACGCTAATCATAACAACATCAACACATCAAGTATTCTCATCCAAACAACACATCACCAAGTGATCATTCACAATTGCAACACTGATGCAAATGTACTCAACAATTGACTCAATATGCATGTGGTACCAATATGAATACTCAGGTTCATCTCGCTCACAATTCCCTCTCTGGAAACAGAGCACGCCAACATTGCTACCATCATCATAGGTAACGCTTCACTGATTCCCACTGGAACCAGTTACTCGCTCCTGATCCCCACCATAGGACCAGAGCACAACAAAACTAAACCGAAGTTCGTACACCATGAGTGCATGACTCAACTACATGCACTTAAACACATGAATATATCGCCCCTTTTCTAACCATGTAAAACACTAATAATACCAACCATATAATCATGATAGAAAAACATATCAACATACAACTACATTTAATCACAACAAATATAAACATAACATTCATCGTTTGCACCACACAACATAATGCATCATTTAAAACATGTTAAAATTAATTAAGCACTACTAATAATCTATCATAGACACCAAAAAGTATCCAACAACACCTCAAATCATCACACAATAGCAAAAATTATAATCATGACACAATTCCACGCACCAGAGATCATTACGCTCGTTCTGGGTGCAACACGAGTCACCTGTCACATTGATGACGCCCGTCACATGTCAAAGCTGCAAGTTACAGGATAAGGAAGTAATGTGCTCTACTATCCAACACCTACACTTGATACTATATGTTGGAAACTAACTGTTGGCTTTTAAGACTCTTCTATCCCCACAACGTCTCTTTCTTTGAAGACTATAAAAGAAGATCAAGATTTCAGAAGAAAAGTTGCTGGAATACAGCCAAGGCTTGTTGCTAAATGCCAACAACCAATGGTGTTGGTTGCAAACGCAGCCAAAAATGTTGTTCGTCGCAAATGCTAAAGCTGCAATGCTACTAATCAAATGCAAAGAGCCAACGCTCAATCAAAGCAAAGAAAAAGTTATTGCAAAACTATGAAGCTGAAGTTGAAGAGGGTATGAGAAGAGAAAGAATATTACTACAAGATGCAAATCAACAACTATCAAATAAATCTTTGTAAAATCTTGTAAAAACAAGGAGTTGTTGCTCATATCTTGCTCAACAATTGTGTGTTGTATTTGTACTTAAACATTTGTGTAATTTGCTTTTTAGAAGAAATCTTGTAAACACAACTATTAAACAATTTCTATTGATTGTTCCTTGAGTGACTAGTCTTAGTTTGTATACTCAAGAAGATGTTGACAATTTTTCATCGTGGGAATTATTCTTTAGGGGATCAGTTGGGTCATAATTCTTAAAGGAGACATTAATCGTTATAACTCTTAGGGGACCAATTGGGTTAGAATTCTTAAGGGATCACTAACAGAATTGATCAATGTATCTTAGTGGGAAATCTTCTTTAGGGAACCAGTTGTGTCAAAATTCTTAAAGGAGTCATTGATCGTTATATCTCTTAGGGGACCAGTTGGGTTAGAATTCTTAATGGATCACTAACAAAATTGATCAATATTTGGTCGTTAGTCACCGGCAGTTGGTCCGTGCAGTTGTAATCATTTCTATGATTAGTAGATTAAGTACTTTTCTAAGGCAAAATCACCTTGGCGGGTGGACATGACTAACATTTTATAAGGGAAACCTGGATAACTGAATGTGTCATATTTCTCTTTATTGCATGCACAAATGTTTATCATAAACGAATATTTTTTTTAAAAGGGCAAAGTCTTGAAAACCCAATTCAAACACCCCCTTTCTTGTGTTTTTCTCTAAATTGAATGATTTTGCATTCTATTTTCCCATTTTGTGAGGATGTGTGGGAACAAGAGAAACAAAAAAAAGGTCATGAATAGTGCAATATTTACAAAATATCTCATTATTATATTTACCGCCATTGTCAAATAGAAAACATTTTATATTTTGAAAATTGTGTGCGAATAAGGTTTGTAATAATTGGTGTTTATTGCTAATAGGAAAGGTCCATAAGAAATTTGTGAAATCATCCAAAAATAATACATAATATTTATGATCGGCGGAACTTAAAATCGGAGACATCCATAAATCACAATGTAAAATATTTAAAGGCATCAAAGTTATAGTTTGAGAATAAAAAATGGCAATTTAACATGTTTGCCTAAAACATAAGAGTCACAAATTGAAGAAGAGTTAAGGGATTCACAACATATGAACTTATTATTGCCAAGGGAATGCAAATTAGAAATGCCATGGTGACCCAAGCGATTGTGCTAGAGATTGAAAGTGAGACCAACAAAATTGGTGGAAGTGGTGCTAGGTAAAGATCGACACGGCTGTCACATCTTATGAAGATCCCCGTCTATAAATTAGATAATAATAAAACCAAAAGGGTCAAAGGAAACAAAGACATTGTTGACAGTGGGGAATTGTCGCACAAAAATTAAATTTTTAATAATTTGCGGAGCATGTAGGACATGGTTTAAGTGAAGGGGTTGGTGAGAGGTGGGTATTTGTGTAAGTTCGATGTCGTGAATTGGAATTCCAAGGCCACTTCCAACAATAACTTTCTAATTTAAATTACTTAAAGTAGAATAGGATGAGAGATTACCTTGTGATGGTGCGGTGTGAGATGTTGCATCAGTATCCATGTACCACTATGAAGAGACATGATGTGCATAGCGGTCTCAATGTTTGTTGGTGTTTGAAATGATGTAGTAGTTGCATAAATTTAAGCACATTGTTCTAGGATGCCTGGCTGCTTCAGAGGACTGATGGGGCGTGTGCACTGATGTAACACGGTGGGATAACTGACTTTTTTTTAAAAATGTTGCGGATAGCAAGAGTCGCCACCGACTTTTATTTTATCCAATAGGAAAGGCAAAAAGAACAGAAAAAACCTTTGAAAGATTTTGAGTTCGGGGGGTAGGTTATACAAAGGGAAGGTGTAAGCACCCTTTGTATCCATGGTTATCCATGGGCTCTTAATTGCTTAGCTCGCTTGTTTGTTTAAATTGTTTGAAAGAGTGTTGTGTGTGAATTGAAAAGATTTGAATAAGGACTTTAACTTGTAAATAAGTGTAGCCTTTTGGAAATTGTTTTGAAAAGAGGTGTGAAAAGTAATTTGAAAGTTTGAATTTCGAGCAAGCATTTAAGAACACCTACCCTAAGATTATCTTTCTTGTTCTTTAAGTTTTCGTTTAAAAGGGCTATCCATACCATAAATAGGGCAGTTAGTCCTTTCATTGGATTTGAAAAGGGTCATCGAGGATTATCGTTCGCCATAAGGCTATCCATATCATAAAGAGGGTAGAAAGTCTCAGGGAAGGATATAATAGTCATTTTAGGCAACCAATGAGGACACCTTAGCATTCGAAGGGACAATCATCATTTTATCGCAGACAACCTCGAGGGACTAGATCATATAAACCGAAGGCAACATCGAAGGGACTTATGATCTTTGATGATGATAATGAACTGAGGGCAACATTGCTAAGGTATCCTCGTATTCGAGGGACTTGACTATTTTTAATCGAAAGGCAGCAATAAGAGGGATTACCTTAAAGGTGCGTGGGTGCAACAATCACGTGATCATATTCAGATATTTTATCTTATAAAGTTAGTGATCTAAATTAATTAACAGGCTTATCACTCCCTAAATTACTAACTACGGAGTTAAATAACAGTTATAATTTGCGGAAAATAAAATGTGGAAAGTAAAATCCTACGCTATTACAAGGCTTCGGGATAGGGGATTACATAGCCAAAAACCCGGGAAAAAGGCAGAAAATAAAAATGCGGGAAATTAAAAGGCAGAAATTAAAAGTCCTAAGCTATTACAAAAAAAAACCTTGGCAAGCCTATACACATTTTCTAGAATTTAAATGGCAAAAATAGATAAATAAAATAAATTAAAGGCATGCGACATACACTAGAATAAGAGATGAGAAGAGAAGATCGAGTTGAAAGAAAATAAGGGTTAGAGGTTTTTATGGTGATAAACCCTAAATCTTGAAGGTTAGCCTAATGGGTAAAATAAACCTAAAGGGTTAAAAACCTAAACGAATGTTAATGGGCAACACCTACCTAAGGTTAAAAACCTAATTTGGCTAAATTAATTAAAATTATAAAAAAAAGTTTAATAAATCCTAAAATTAAATTAATTAGCCTAAAAATAAAACCGTAACTCTAATTCATGAAAATGGACAACATCTATCTAAGGGAGAAAATTTAATTTGGCTAAATTAATTAAAATTATAAAAAAAAGATTAATAAATCCTAAAATTAAATTAATTAGCATAAAAATAATTATTAGCCTAAAAATAAAACCCTAACCCTAATTCATGAAAATGGACAACATCTACCTAAGGGAGAAAATTTAAGGTTTGGGTTTTTAATTAAATATTAATAATAAAAGAGGGTTAATTAAAGGAAACGAAAAAAAGGAAGAAAATAGAACCAAAAGGAAGAGGCTAAGATTTGATGTGGCAATCCTTGAGGGTGCATAATGGGAAAGTGGCCAACAAAGTGTTTGACCAAAACAGGGTTAATGGCTAAAGGAAGTACCTGCAAAAAAGAATAATAATAATAATGTTAATAATAAGAATAATAATATTAATAGTATAATAATAATAATATAAGATAAAAAAAGAATTGGGGTTTAGAAAATTTAATTATGGCCAAAATTACTAATAATCTTGATTTGGCCAAAAACCAAAAGGTTTTTGGCCAAATACGAATAACCTTGATTTGGCCAAAAACTAAAAGGCTTTTGGCCAAATACGAATAACCTTGATCTGGCCAAACCAAAAAGGTTTTTGGCCAAAAAAAAAACACTTGGATACTCCTTGAGGTAAAGGGATAAAGCTCATTCCAGTTGGCCAATCCATAGGAAACCTGTTCATAAACCACTGCAATGTTACGGTTAAGAAAACAAATGGAAAAATAGAAAAGTGATCAAAATAAAATCAAAAAAAATATAAAAACCTGATTATAAATCAAATAAAATAAGATAACGAAGCTACAAATTTTTTGAGATTTTTTTGAAAATATGAAAATAGAAATTAAATCAAATAAAATAGAAAAACGAGGAATTTACGATTTTGACCGTCGAAACTCTAAAGGAGTATTGTTCCTCGATTTTATTTTGAACTTCTGGAAAAAATTCGGAGCAAATCAAAACAGTAGTTTCAAAATTCGGCTGATAGGCTGGAAAATTTATCACTCTGCTGCAACCGGAATTAGAGTGACGGAAGATTATTCGTAATGGTCAGAAACGATGGTAATGGGTTTTTTGTGGATGGATGTAAAATTATGAGGTATGGGAACGAAGAATTTGGTAGAGGTGAATGGTTGGTGAATGGTTAAAAATAAGGGTTGTTAGTTATTTATAAGAAAACATTAGGTTAAAAGGAAAATGGGCTTGGACCTCACTAAGAGCTTAATTTATTTTATTTTCCTTATTTTGAATTATTTAAATGAATAAATCAAAACAATTGAAATAAAATAATTTAAGGGGTGATTGGATTAAAACTATGGCCCAATAATGAATTTGCTCAATTTGGACTTTATGCATTGACTCAAAATTTCCCAACTTTTATCAGCCATAATTTTCTCAATTTTCATTATTTGAGAATAATTTTGAATTTGTTGGGAAGCTTAGGATGTCCTCTTCAATTATTTTCGCACTTGAAGATTTTTGTCTTTAAAAATGAGAGGGCAAATTTTGGGGTATGACAACTGAGATGTGGGAAATATGCACGGAGGAATAACCCATGGTGGCGAAGTCCATCCCCGCGGTTTCCAGGATGAGTAGTGTTGTTACTACAAGGAGGAGAAGACAAGGATGAAGAGACGTTGGGAGAACCAGGTTAGGCTCCACCATGGTGGCCACATCCCCTGCTGCAACCTTGGTTGCTACAAAAATGGGAGTGGTTGCTAGAGTGACAATTGCCACTTTGGGAGGTGTCATCAGAAGACCACTACTGAGTTGTTTGCATGGCAGCGTGAGAACCATTTCTTGTCATTTTAGCCATACATGTTTCTTCTGAAGTGAGCATGTAGCGTGATTGATTAAAGGCATGAAGAGGATTACTCTACAGAATCAAGGTGGCATCACTATGATAAGCTTCTGGAAGATCATATATCAGTTGAAGAACTAGGTGGTGATTTTTGACAAGGACATTCCTCAACTAGTCAGAGAGTATCTTAAGACGCTTATAGTAAGCAAAGGCACAAGGAAAATCCTTCATGCAAGAGTTTTAGAACTCTTGCTCAAGAGTGACATCGCAAGCGTTTTGATTATCCTGGAAAATATCAACCGACCGATTCTAGGTTTCCATAGTAGTGGATTTTGTTTTCAAAATGGTGGTTGGCAGATTAGTGGAAATAATGGAATATATTCATTAAAGGGCAATAGAGTCAATGGTGGTCAACAATTCATGCTCGGCATCAGTAGCATCGACTAGTGGTGTCTTTTCCTTAGAGGGAAAAATGTGATGTAGAACCAAGTGAGAGTGGTCATGATTGCGTAAAAGCTCGGCCCGTGGGCCATTTTGGTCCTTCTCCATCTCAAAGACAATAGACATATGATTCCTAATGCTAGAAACAACGAGAGCGGGATGAAAATCCATTTTGGAAACAAGCAATGAGGAAGGAGGGGTCTTGGACGTGCTAGAATCGTGATTGACCGAGCAAGTTTGTCTGTTGTTGGTGACAATGTAGTTGTTTTTGGACTCGGACATCGCTTGCGTGGGGGGAAACATTGAAGGGCGATCCATGGATTGTTGTGGTTGTTGCGGCGTGGAAAGGAGGATTGCGCGGCAGTTGTTGCCATGATGCAGAGAGAACGGCGGCGCGAGGGTGGTTGTTGCAACACGGAGAGAACAGAGGCGCAATGCTGGCTATGGTTTGTAGGTTTGAGAAAGAGATCGATTAAGGTGATACCATGTAAAATAATTGAAATGATTGCGTTTCTCATTCTTGTGAATAAAATATATAAACATCAAATATGTAACCTTTGGTCTTGATCAATTATTTAATTATGATACAACATAATTAAAAAAATTAATTATAACAAAATACTTTATTCTATCAAATTTAACTCACGACTTTACTTTCAACTCGTTTACTTTGTACAAACTTCCTTTGAAGTCATTTGCATTCCAAATTTTTAAATTCCATGTCAATTTGCACTCCAATGTTTTAAATTTCACATCATTTTACATTTCAGAATTAAAAATTCAAGATCAATTTACATTCAAACCTGTTAAATTCAATTGTTTTTTCTTACTCAAGTCATTTTACTCTGAAAAGCTGTCCTATTTGTATACAGAAGGTGATGACAAAAGCTTAAACAAATGAAAAATCAAATATTAATCAGATTATTAATTAGTACACGTTTACATAGTTTTGTGAAGAAAAGTTGTGAGAGCAATAAGTGGAGTTTTAATTAATTAGTTCCGTGCAAGACTTGTTTGTATCATTTTTTGTTTTGGGGCCATGGTGTCTCAAGGGCTCCACCAAAGTAATTCATGGCCCAAGAAAATGAATGATAGTAACTACTAGGCTTCTTCTTATCCACTTTGTATGACTCTCTAAAGTCCTCATTTTGAGATTGAACTCATTACTCTAGATGTTCTTTCTTTGTCGATTGTACATTTTTCTTTGATTAGTTTGTTTGGTTTCATGTGTACTCATATACAAATAAATTTCATTATTAGTTTGTTTGATTGCATATGTATTCATATAGCAATCAACTTCATTAATGTTTATTGTGTATTTGGATGGACGTGCTTTTGAATAGAGTTGGATGAAATTTAAGATTCAAGACACCAAAAATAATTGTGTGGGATAATCAACAAAAATTACTATATTTAACAATATCAAATAATATTAATCTATTAACTTAAAAAATGTAAATTTGTAAACTAACAAGAATACAAAAATAACAATGAAAGTAGATAATCAACGCACCTAAAAATTATTTATACATTTCGATTCGATCTAAAATAGGTAATAGGTAGTGCAACGGGGCGGGGCGGAGACGATTTTTATCTCTTTCAAACTCAAACCTAAATCTCTAAATAATATATATTCTCCGCTTATAACTCATTTTGGGGGAGAAAGAAGAGAGAATAGAAAGAAGGGAGGAGCACTTGAGAGAAGAAGAAAAATTATGGAGGAAGCCTCAATTTTCGCAGCAAATTTCACTATATAGTCACTTTGGCAAAACAGGCGTATCTCTCAATCTAACCATTGGATCGTTGTGGTACTTGGACACAATGTTCCTGACTCATAGAGGTAAGTTTTGACTAGAGCGATTTTGATTTTGAGAGTTTTAAGTTCGTCTGATAAGCTGATTCTCGACTTGGTTTTTAGGTGTGTCTCCAAAAGATGTTAGAAATGATTTCTTTTGGAGAAAAGCTTAGAGCTATGGTGAAAGAGTCCATATTTACCAAGGTAAGGATGGGGTTTTTTCATGATAAATGGATGTATGATAGTGGGTTATGGTGGGTAGAGTCTATACTTGATATCAGGGACGGAGCCAGAAATTTTACATTGTGGGGGCAATATATTTTTGTAGCATATATTGTGCACCATTTATTTTTTTAAGCATAAATATATGTTATATTTATTTTTATGAGATTTATTCTAAAAAATATTAAATAATTTTTTTAATTTTTTATTTGTATAATTTCTCAATTTTATTATTAATAATAATATTTATCAAGTAACTTATAGTGATATAAGTAATTGTTGAGATATCTAACTATAATATTTTAATATTAAAATAAAAACATATACTTTTTTTTTAAAGTTTTAGTCAAAAATTATTTTGAAGCTAAACACAAAAGTATTTTAATACTTTTAAAATTAAAAAAAAAATTCATAACACTTCGAAGAAACCCTAAAGAATTATTTATATATTATGTGATTTTGTATCTAGTTTCCAATAATATAGTAATAATATTATATTTAATTAACGTTTCATACTATTTTAATTATATGAATATTTTAATTATATGAATGTGTGGTAGCAGTTTTTTTACGAAACATAGTAGGGGCAAGTGACCCCATAACAATGAACATGGCTCCGTCCCTGCTTGATATCTATGTTCTTCTATGTTGTAATTTTGGGTATTTGGTGGTTTGTTGGAATGTGATGATATAAATGTAATAAGTTGTGTGCAATTGTTGATCTTTATGTATTAGATTGTTGTGTTTGTTGTGGGTAAACCATTGATAGTAAAATAATGGATTTTGTTGTAGAATTAGAAATGGAATAGAAATAGAAGTGAATTGAATTAATTCGGTATGATATTAATTGGTCGATTAAACTAATGGTTGGATTAATTTCAATAAGTCTATTTGATTGAAAAATACTTAGACTTGGATAAATTATTCGGTTTATCGGTAAATTACGGGATCTTGAGAAATTGACCGTAGTTATGTTTTGGTTGAATATTTATGTTGAGAATAATATATTGCTATGCCAATGATGTTGTTTTGATAATTAACATTATCTCTAATTGAGTTAGATGTTAATTTGGAAGTTGTTTTGACTTGGTATATTGGCATATTGCGATTATTTTGCAAATTGACCGTAATTTGTGATTTTGTTTTGGATGCTTTTGTTGCGACTAATGTTGTGATTGTCAATATGATCATTATTGTGCATTGTTGTGTGAATAGCCTTACGGCATGATTCCTAGCGAATCTTGATATTGTATATATGTTGAATTGTTGTTAAGTTGTGTTGTGAATTTATGGCTAAAGTTGAACAGTGTGATGTTGATATGTGATCGTTGTTGTATTGTTGTTAAGTTGTGTTGTGAGCCTATGGCTAAAGTTGAACGGTGTGATGTTGATATGTGACCATTATTGTTGTTGTTATGTTGTTGTTTCGTTGTCGAGCCGTGGTTGTTGTATGTTGTCTCATAGCATAGCATAACATAAAGTTGAACGGTGTGATGTTGATATGTGACTGTTGTTGTTGTTGTTGTTGAAGGCTTTACCTTATGCCTCGGAATTACTGGCAATTGATAGCGTTTGGAGTTTACTCCAATGGTACCACATGCATATGCATAGTTTGATTCACATATTGAGTCGCATTTTGAATTGTTGTGTTTATGAAGTGAATGCTGTGATGTGTGAATGAATAGTTTGTGAAGTTGAATTCATTTGATATGAATTGTTGATGTGTGTAAATGAAATATATATGATGAGAATACGAATATATATGTACTAATGATATATGTATATATGTGGAATATATGAAGCATATTTTACCATTGTTGATAGTTGTATTAATTTGCGTTGTGATTATGAAGTGTATGTTATTATGTGCTTGAATGACATACTTGTAAACTTGAATAAATTGTTATAGTTGATAGTTAACATTATTGTTGTGATGAAAATTGCTTATATTGAGAAGTGGTGAATTGTGTATGATCTTACCTTTGATATATGTATTATCATACTTTCCTTTATAATGTTTGATATCTCACCCCTTCTGCTGATGTTTCTCATACCATGGGAAATGTGCAGGTACTCAAGTATAGTTGTGGAAGTTTATAGCTTCATCGTGTCCGGTTGGTGTGTCGCTCTGATACGTAGCACTCGGGGGGTTGTCTATATTTTTGTTTCTATGTTGTTCATGTTTTAATTGTTGAGTTCCAAATTGGATAATGAGAAGTACTATGATGTTTGAAGTTGTTTCCGATTGAATAAGATGATTTGTTTATAAAGTCGAATGTTATGATTCCGTTGCATATTAAATTGAAGTTAGTTTGTCTAAGAGCTGTTATAAGTTGTTTTGTGCTTCTCTGAGATTAAAGTGCTATGTATCTGTTTATGAGTTGTTTATATGAAGTAAATGTGATATCCCAAATGCTTGTTGATAGTTTTTAAAATACTCTGATTTCTCGCATGATATTTTCGGGTAGAATTTAGGGTGTTACAACATAGTCCAAACGCCTCACACTTGATCCTTTATTGTGTAAAAGACAATGACAAGAATATATGCAAACAATACTTTTTGCACCTCGTGCAAGATCCATGTGCCTCGCAATTGTGCCTTGCACATGAGGTAAAACGCAAAATAAATTTTTCATAATTTACCACAAAAGAGATTTTAAAACATACACAATAAATTTTCACATTTGCATTAAATCAATGATGATATCGATTTATCAGTCAACCACCATACTGTTCTCTCCAAGCTTGAATCACTCTTCAACATAATTTATCAACTCCAAGAAATGCTTGATCGTAGACCTGGGAAATGACATGTTAAATACATCGGTCATATTGTCTTTTGAACCAACCTTTTCTAGCATAATCTCCTTCGAATCGATCAAGTCTCCAATGAAGTGAAAACATATGTTAAGGTATTTTGACCTCTAATGATACACTTGATGATTAATCAAATAAATTTCACTTTGACCATTACAATGTATCTTCACACATTCTTGAGTGATTCCTAACTCCGCAGTCATACCTCTTAACCAAATGAATTCCTTGACCCCATCAACTAAGGCAATATACTATAATTGATTTATAGACAATCTCACAACAAATTGTTGATTTTCTTTCCAAATAATGGTCGTCCCAAACAATGTAAACACAAAATCCAAAAAACATTTCTAGTTTCCTCACTTCAAATATAGTATGCATCTATACATTCCGCTATAATGCATTTTCCTTGAGTTTCCTTTGTGTACTTCAAACAATCCTCAAATGAACCATTCAAATGTCTCATCAACCAGATCAAAGCTTTTTAGTAAACTCGTACAAGATGCTTCCAACCCCACTTTCATAAGGAGTATTATCCATCATATTTTTCTCATTTTTCGATTTGAGGTGGTTGTTGAACCAAAATCTTATTACGATGTCCAAAGGATTGTTTATGGTTTTGACATCAACCATTATAAATTACTCCAAAAATTTCTTCGAATAACTAGATTGATATAATAACAACTTACTCCTTTTTCATTATCTCATGATATCCACCTATAATCCTATTAGCTTCACCAAGAACTATCATCTTAAATTGACCATTCAATGTCTCATTGAGATTACTCATATATTTCTTGCTAGAGTTTGCCACCAAGAAATCATCAATATATCAAAGTAGGTAGAGAATATTTTACGTATTCCCCTTATTATTTATACACAACATCATAAACATTTATCACAAAACCATGCTTTAGAAGAATTCATCAAACAAACGATACAAATTCCTAGGGATTTGCTTCAACAAATACAATAACTTCTTCAAAAGGCACCACTTAGACTTGTCCTCTGCAAAATATTCAAGTTACTCCATGTGAATTGTCTCCTCAGGATCCCTGTGTAAACCCCTATTAAAAAAGTTATTTTTACATATTTTTTTCCAACTCAATATTATATTGATTCAAAACAGTTTATAGGACCCTTATAGAACATTCCTTTATCCCAAGTGAAAAGATATCATTCTAACAAATTTCTTGTGCCAAAGTAAAACCTTGTTCTACAATTCTTGCTTTATACCTTGGTTATTAAACCCCTAAAATAGCTCACTTCTTCTTGCATATATACTTGCAACCGATCATCCTTTCACAAGTTCCAAAGTATGGTTCTTCTCTAATGAACTCATTTCATCATTTACCATCTTCAACTAATTTATTTTTGCTTTCAAATGCATCTTTAAAGATCTTTGGTTCGGATTATTGCAATCCTTCATTCACTTTCAAAGTATAAAATAATATCATCACAACCATATCTTTAAGGTGGTGCAATGTCCCTTTTCTCTATATCACAAATTAAGTGATATTCTAAGTCACTCTTGGTTTCAATTCCTTATAACTAAGTGATATTTTCAATTTCTTCTTCATCTTTAGTCAAACTAATAAGAACCTCCGACTTCAACGGAGTCTTTTCTACCTTAGTGTCTGATTATTTCACTTTAAGTTTTTTTGACTTCATCCCCACATCGCTCTCGTTAAAATAATATCCCTACTTATAATGAATTTTCACCCTCCAGATTCAATTTTCAAAAACTTGTATCTCATCATACCTTTATAATAACCAATGAAGACACACTTCATAACCCTATAATCAATCTTGTTGATTGTGTCGTATGTGGTCAAAATAATTACAAAATTTTAAATACAATATTTTACAAGATTATTAAACCTTTGTAAATTTTCAAGGACCTCTGAATATTAATAACCAAAATGAAGAATGATAACATAAATAAATTATGGATTGCTTGTAGAAAAATTCTTATAATCAAATGAAAAAGAAAAATTAAATTAAAGCAATTGAATCATTGATTATGATGATTGTCGTAAGATATATAATAAGTTCTAAAATATATTTATTTTGTTAATTATATTAATGTTTGAGTGTAATCCTAATCGATCAAATGATACTTGTGGTGTCGTTTTTTTACCTCCCCGTTTCACTTGGGAGGACGGCACGCTAGACCCTTCACGCGGAATTTGGAAGTAGAATGCGCCCCGGGCGGGATGAATTTTATTTCAGTTCTTCCTACGATATCACACAAACTTTTTAATTATCCTACGAGTAGGAAAGGGAAAAAGATCTCAAATAAACCCTAGGAGTTTGCTAAGTGTGGGGATTCACCTAGACTAGAAATTCTGGAGTCCGGGAGGTCGGTTATACATAGGGGAGAGTTTAAGCACCCTACATATCCGTAGTACTCTTCGGGAACCTTCTTTGTGTCTATGTGTTTGTGTTTGTTGCTGATTGATTGGGAAAGTTTCTCCTTTGTGTTAGGAGAAGGAATTGAATTGAATGAAAAGAAAGACAGACAGACTGACTATTTTTTGTTTTTTATTAGCTCGCTGAGAAACCTTGTGAACCTCATGCCTACATATCCCTAATGGAAGTCAGAGCTTTTTGTAGTTCGGGGAACTAATTAGGGAAATTAATTGTTTTTGGTGCCTTGCTTGAAGCTCAAGGTTGAAGCTTGAATTAAATCTCTGTTTACAGTAAAGAGACATGAAATCATCTTTATAGAGACGTATTTCTACTATTCCACCACAAACATTTAAAAGAGTGACAGAAAAGCTTAATTCATTTCATTAAGAGAGGGACCTTACTTGTATGTTTGCAAGTATGCCAGTCACGTGTCTCTTGAATGAAAGAAAGATTCTCATCCAAATTTGGGAAAGTGTACAAGCCTGGGTGTGTTTGCCTCAGAGCATGCCTTTCAGAGTACTAAATGGGAGAATGATTGAAATTGAAATTGAAATTGAAATGTTTGTTTGTTTGAATGTGGTGAGATAAGAGAAATATCTTTCTATAGAGATAAGCTATGTCTACCTACTGTTTGATAGATTTGATTTTTAGCTGGCTTGTATGAGGCCCAAGCTTGAGGCTTTTTGATTGTTTTGTTTGACTCTGGGAGATAACTCCACTGGGAATTTGACTTAAACTAAGAAGTTTTGTATTCTGTACGAAGCCCAGAATTGTGGCTGACTCTACCTAGGGAGACTTTATTTTGTGCCTTGTATGAAGCCCAAGGTTGTGGCTGACTCTTAGCTGGGGAAGTCATTATTTTCTGCCTTGTAGAAAACCCAAGGTTGTGGCGGACTCTTAAAGAAACTAAATATGGATGACTCTATGGGGAAAAGATCCTAGAGGTTAGGAATCTTTGACATAGGAAATGTGGTTTATCTGCCTTGTACGAAGCCCAAGGTTGTGGCTACTTGATGATGAAGGACTTACTGGGGAGACTCTATTATCTGCCTTGTACAAAGCCCAAGGTTGTGGCTGACTTTTTAGGGGTTTTACTCTGCTGGAGAGTTTTATCTTTTGAAAGTTTAATTTTTGGAAGCTAACCCTTTCCAGGGAGTTTGTAGTTAAAGGAGTGATTTTGGAGGCTGACCCTTTCCAGGGGTTTTTATGGCAGAAAGATTGTCTAGTTGAGACTTCTTGTTTAAAGCCCAAGATTAAGGCTGACACTGACTAAGGATAGATAACTATGGATCCTAGAATCTGCTAAGGAAGATTAATGAAGATAAGGGTGACAGAGACTGTCCATGTCTCTCATTCCAAAAGGTGTACTCAATATGAGATTGAGACATTCTTAGCTTGTTTAAAGTCTGGTTTAAAGAATGGAAGAAACTCACCAGGATAGGCTAAAAGGTGACTAAAGACCTGTTCCTATGTTTATAAGAAACCTGATGGGTCCTTGTATACAAGCTCAAGAGGAAGCTGGGAATGCTTTTAAGAAGCCTGCGGGTCCTTGTACAAAGCCCAAAAGGAGGCTAATCGAGGGTCATCGAGGGTCCTTGTTATAGCACAATAGAAAGCTATGTGGTTTTGAACTTATTTTGGCTCTAAGCAAATGGGTAAGAGGCTTCACCGGGAATAATTCTTCTTGGGTGGACGTGTCCAATTTTGGGTTCTAAGGCTTTTTCAAGATGTTTCACCGGGAATAATTCATCTTGAGGGTTTGAACTAAAGATATCTAATTAGGAAAGAGCCTTCACCGGGAAGACATTCTCAATCCTAGGCCATAGTCCTATAATATATATAGTTTAACTGTTCTAAGGTTTTACTCAGACGTAGTCCTAAACAAATATATACACAGTTTATATTTGACAGTAATTTAAAGAAAGACTGTAAATTGAAAGCTTGTAAATTCTAACCTGGATGGAGTGGAGGCCTTTGAAGATGTATGTACAAAGCCTTACCAGCAGTTTTGTTGATAACAGTTGAATATTTATTATAAACAGTTAAAGGTTTTTGAAAACAGAAGAAGTGAAGATGGACAAAGGTCACATAGGTATCTGAAGAGTTTCACCGGGAATAATGCCCTTCAAATACTAGAAGAATGTTTTGAAAACAGAAAGAAGATTTTGTAAATACAGTTTTTGAAAACAAACTATGAAAAGAAAGAAGGTGTTGGGTCTTACACTCTAATAGAGGCCCATAGATTTATTTACTGCTTATAAGAAACAGTTAATTGAAAATGAAATACTGTCGTTAAAACAGTTTTATTGTCTGTATTTAAAAATAAAATGAAAAGGGGTTGGGACTTACACTCTATTAGAGGCCCATAGATTTATTTACTGTTTATGAGAAACAGTTGAAAGATTTGAAATGACACAAGGTTTTGTTGTCTGAAAACCTTAGTCGTCTGTTTAATTAAAGTTTAAAAACAGTTTTGAAAATTGACAAAAAGTCAACTTAATTAGGGTTAAGACAAAGTCTATAACTAATTAAGACCTACATGATTAGGGTTTTATCACAAAAATATTTACAAGAGATTAGGTTTTGAAAATCAAGAGAAAACTATATTTAAAGTATTTTAAAATACTTAAAAATATGTTATTTTAAACCTAATAAAAATATATCAAATAAATAATATTTTTTGTGATTTTTTTTATTCTTCATAAAATAGATATGTTAAGTGATAAGTGTATGGAAAATAAAAAATAAATGATTTAATTTGATTGGTTAATTTGTTGTGTGAAGTTGTAAAGAAAATGAAGAAGAAAAGTAGTAAAAAATTGGTTTTGGCCTCAACATGGTTTGAACCCACGCCCTTGGAACCAGTACTCAAAACACACACCAACCAGCCAACGCGCGCTTGGTGTCATAGTGGGGACTCCAATGCTATACATATGTTGTATTAGTGCATAGAGAGAAAAAGAAAATAAAATCAAAAGGTCTGGGGCGAGGGGGATTCGAACCCCAGACCTTGGGCACGCGTTTCTCACAAACTCTCTTTACCATTGGGCTATAACGATGTAGTCGTTTATAAAACAAATACCATTCAAAATAAAATAAACTTTAACCCTGGATTTGAATTTTGCGCGCCACCACCATCTTCGTCTTCAATCTAAAGCTTCCATGAATTTGAAATTCCAACTCTCTCGTTTCTCAACCAAATCAGATGATGTAAACACCAAACTTGTTCCAATTTCTCTCACGATTTCAAATATGTAACTAATATGAATTTATATTAACTACATCTACTGAATTATCTAAAATATGTGAAGAACCCTAAAATCTGAAAATTAAATTAAATGGCTATGCTGAAGTATAAATGACTGATGATAGAGGGTTTTTAATCCTCTGATGATGCAGAATGAAATGGTATCGAGTTTTAACAAAAAGAGTACACGAATTAAAGAGATGGAGCTGAGAAAATTACCTCTAAAAATGGAGGTCGTGAGGCTGATGGAGAACTCTTGGGCTTGTATGGATGATCCTAAAAGCTTCCTGGTGACTCAATGATGCTATCTGAATGCTTATTATGACTTGAATGCCTCAGAAATTCTCTACTCGACACCTTCTATTTGAGCTTCAAGTGATCATGGAGGTTGGCGATTCTGTGGTAACAGATATGCTGCCGGCATCTGGATAGCTTCACTACAACCTAAGGAATGTGTCTGGATGCTTGGACTAGCTTGACACCTTCTGAATTGCTCTATGGACCTCCAACTGCACGAGCCTCAAGATGGAAGCAACAATGGTGTTCTCCCACTTACAGAAGTGATCCAGATGCTTGGATCAACTCCAATGAACCTCCTTAAGATGTTGGAAAGCTTACTTTCAAGAGAAGAGCCCTGGTTTGAAGAATTCGATTCTTCTTGCCAAAGAACTTTTGAAAACTTTAAGCAAGAGGGAGAAATGGAGAAAGAAAGAAATTATGGTTGCTTTGGTGTGTCTAATACTGAGGAATGCACTTGTATTTATAGGCAAAGATCTCTGTACAGATTGAAGAGAGTGATCTTGCTTAGTGAGGTAGTTTTGGTTTCTTGGCCATGAAGAAATTCAAAGAATCTCCAAAATGCAATGATGGCCAAATCGAGCTAGATCCCTATCCATTGATCTTATATGGTCTTGGGGAACATTTGTGATGCAGAGGAGTGTTCCAATTGGTTGGTGAGAAGATTCCTTTGATGATTCATCCATTTGCCATAAATTCTCAAAATGCAACCATTACATAATCACATGTTCTTATTTTGGGAATATTCTTCAATCCCCATTCCATGGTGTAAATGGATGTATGGTATATCTACTGATGTATTATGGGTCATGTAGCATCAATTAGTAGAGTCATTTGCACAAATTTGCAAAGTTTCAAATTGTACATGACCTATAATTTCTCTTCATGAGGCCAACTTTGAACAAGCATAACTCCTAGCTCAAAATGAATTTGGAGAATGTTGAGCACAATTTGGAAAGCCCTTAACATGTACTTCAATTCATTAGTTTGGAGTTTCTTCAAAATCTCTTGGGAAAATTATGAAAAACAGGCCCAAAGTTTGAAGAAAACTAGGTTAAAAACACTTAGAATTTTTTCTTTTTTATGACCTAAAACTTCAAAATCCCAAATCTCTTAAATGATTGATTTCTTGAAAAAAGTTGCATTGTAAGATGTTGTTTTATTTTGCAAGATCTACAACTTTCATTTTGGGAGTTTTTTGAGTGTGTAAGCAAAATTTTGAGTTCCCAAAATACCCTTAAAAACCCTAATTCCTGACTTTTTGATCCATGATGAATTTTCTTGAATTTCTCTTGCCAAACGACTTTAATAATCATATATTGATGATATTGATCTTTAAAAGTCATAGTTTGACCAAAAATCCTAAAAGTCAAAGGTGATCTTGCATAGTTGACTTTTTCCAGATGAAGTGAAATCTTGGACTTTTGTGATGAATCAAACTCTCCTCATCAAATGAATGATGTGAATGGATTATATTGAGGTAATAGAAGTTCTTGAGTCATGTTTTTATTTTTGGATACATGTCCTGATTAAAAGTCAACTATCTTGGTGAATTAGGTCAAAAACCCTAATTGTTGACCAGATGAAATTGATGACTGTGGATCTTGAATTGAAGTGTAATGCCTTATGGATATTGTCATATTGATCATTTGAAGATGATTGAAGCCTTTGAGTGATGCCCTGGGGCTTTCTAGGTTTTCCCAAATGTGGTCCCTGATTTTAGCCCTTGATGGGTTCAAAACCCTAGCTGAGCAAACCTGAGTCTAGGTGTCTGGTGTCTAATCAATCAAAGGTGAATGAATGAATCATTTGAGTCTTATGATTGTATTAGAGGTTAATCTCATATTGATTGATCCTTTCCCTGAACTCCTTTGTCCTTGAGCATCCTCGATTGGGGTATCAGATAAACAAGTGACTGCTCTAAATACCTGTCTTAAGTTTGATAAGGTATTTGGAGGTATGACATCTCAGGGGGGGTCAAAATTAGGGTATTACAGATTCCCCTATTTAAGTTTCTTTCATTTGGATGGAGGAAGATTGACATCTTGATCTCTCCTGTGTGAAAGAGACTTAAACACAAAAGAATGCCCGAATTTTGGGCGTCCTTGAGATGTTGCATTGATGACTTGATCCCGTTGTCGCATTCTGCGGGGGATAGGGAGACAAACTCCTGTAGAAATGTGCTTATGCAAATTCTAGTGAATGGATGGCAATGTAGAATGCGTAACCCATCTTCTTTGACTAAGTGTTGATACTTAGAAAAAGGTAAACCACTCCCCTTGTTTCGGATGCCCGATCGCGAAACTGGTCTCAGTTGTGATTTTGGACGATATCTCAGATAAAGAGAAAAATTTCCAAGGGTTTGTTTCCTCATCAAACTTTTCACCAGCATCCGTTGGAGAGATGCCATTTGATGGATGATAAGAAATTTTATCATACTTTTCTTCAATGTGACGTCTTCGAAGGGATGCCATATGATCGTGCATCCTTTTTAGGGGCTAATGACTTTGCTTGAAAATGGACGAACTATTTTCGGGACGAAAACTGCCATTCATCGACTTATGCTCGGGGAATTAACAAACTGCTTTCTAGTAGGAAAACTTCCATTTGTCAATTCTGCTGAGGAATCTGAACTATCTTTTTTGAAGAAGTCTGCCATTCATTGACTCCGCTGGGAAATTAACAAACTGTTTTCCTTGGAGGAAAACTGCCATTTGTCGACCCTAATGGGGATGAAACATCTCAGAAGCAGACAAACTTTTTCTTGCAAAGAAACTGCCATTTGTCGATTCCTTGGGTATTAAACAGACAAACTGTTTTTCCTAGGAAAGACTTCCATTTGTCAATCGCTAGGGGCACAAACTGTCTTCTGCTGAAAGAGACTGCCATTTGTCAACCCTGCTGTGGAATCCTTAAGCGGAACGAACTGTCTTCTATAAAAGAGACTGCCATTCGTTGACTTTAAATAAAGAATCCTTAAACGAACTGTCTTTGTGAAGAAGACTGTCATCCGTTATCTCCGCTTGGGAGAAAGTGAGCAAACTGTCTTTTGCTGAAAGAGACTGCCATTTGCTGACTTTAAATAAGGAATCCTTAAACAAACTGTCTTTGTGAAGAAGACTGCCATCCGTTATCTCCGCTTGGGAGAAAGTGAGCAAACTGTCTTCTGCTGAAAGAGACTGCCATTTGCTGACTTTAAATAAGGAATCCTTAAACGAACTGTCTTCGTGAAGAAGACTGCCATCCGTTATCTCCGCTTGGGAGAAAGTGAGCAAACTGTCTTCTACTGAAAGAGACTGCCATTTGCTGACTTTAAATAAGGAATCCTTAAACGAACTGTCTTCGTGAAGAAGACTGCCATCCATTATCTCCGCTTGGGAGAAAGTGAGCAAACTGTCTTCTACTGAAAGAGACTGCCATTTGCTGACTTTAAAAAAGGAATTCGAAAGTGCACAAACTATCTTCCGGAGGAGATTGCCAACTATCGACCTGTTGGAGAATCCTGGTTGGGAAATCCCAATAGTGGACAAACTATCCTCATGAGGAAGACTACCATTTGTCGACCTTGCTCGGGAATAACAACAGTAATGAACAAACTATCTCTTTGAGAGAGATTACCGCTTGCTGACTTGCTGGGGAATCCTCGTGTATGAACCGTCATCATGAAGAGGAAGGTTCTTTCACAACTCGTAGGGGAAACTTGAGCAGATGTCCAAGTGATTCGAGTAATAACAGGATCAAAGCCTCTACTAGTCAATATTAATTATGCAGACATATGATATAATGCGTGAAGCATGCATGAGTGTTATGATGATTATAAAGTGAATGTGAATAGAATTGTCACGGATGTGAAATCCTGTGGTACGACTTGAATTTTATGGATCAGAAGATGTCTTCTTCTTGCAGTTTGTACTCCATCGGGGATATCGGGTTATCAGTCGTCCGCTGTTTGAACTGAGTGAAATGATTTTAAATTGAATATCCGTCATTGGGAAATGTTCGCAAAGCGACCTCATGGGGAAATTTTGGTTCCCGGAGTCTCAACCAATCTCGGAGCAACTGTTTGCATTCTTCCTATTGTTTGTAATCTTCAGAAAGAAATTTCACCTTTATTTTTGCAAGTAAATTCATTTTATTTTATGAAAACATTTGTTTCAAGAAAAATGACTGTCAGACTTAAAAAATGTAATTTTAAGAAACTGAATAAGACTCGATTGCAAAGAAAAGGCACAAGGCTCAAATTATTATTTATGGAATGGTAATCAGCCAAATGTTTGATCCCATGGAGTATTTACAAAGTTGGAAATTGGTAATTTTCAAGAAAAGGGCTACGATGAAACGCGACAAACGTTATCTTTCCCTTCCACTCTGAGTTCCGCTGTATTTGTGCTTCGTAGAAGATTACCTACTGATGATGAATACTCCGCTATGGACTAAGTATGTCCTGAACACAGTTACTTGCCATATATCCCTAACTTTTGCGTAAACTACCTCTTTCGGGTTTTAAGTCTACCGGGATTGATTATATATTTTTTATGTCTCTAACTTTTGCCTCAATCGCCCTTTCGGGTTTTCGATTCACAGAGACGCTTTTTTTTTGCCTAAGCCGCTCTTTGCGAGTTTTCAACTTAGCGAGCTGTTCTTTTAATTATTTAGGCGAAGTATTTCTTGACTGCGTCGATGTTCACAGGACGAGTGAATTCTTCTCCATCAATAGTCGTGAGTATTAAGGCTCCTCCTGAGAAAGCTCTCTTGACCACGTATGGGCCGTCATAATTGGGAGTCCATTTGCCCCTCGAATCTGTGAGAAATGATTGAATATTTTTTAGTACAAGGTCGCCTTCTTTGATCGTGCGAGGTCGAACTTTTTTGTCGAAAGCTTTCTTCATTCTTTGTTGATATAGTTGTCCGTGGCATAAAGCTGTCATGCGCTTTTCTTTGATTATGTTCAACTCATCGAATCTGCTTTGACACCACTCGGCTTCTGTTAATTTTTCCTCCATCAAGACTCTCATTGATGGGATCTCGACCTCTATGGGTAGGACTGCCTCCATGCCATATACAAGGGAGAAAGGAGTTGCTCCAGTCGAAGTACGTACAGATGTACGGTAACCGTGAAGAGCAAACGGGAGCATTTCATGCCAATCTTTGTAAGTGATGACCATTTTCTGAATGATTTTCTTGATGTTTTTGTTAGCTGCTTCTACAGCCCCATTCATCTTTGGTCTGTAAGGAGATGAGTTGTGATGTTCAATCTTGAATTCTTCACAAAGTTCCTTCAGCATTTTGTTGTTCAAATTTGACCCATTGTCAGTGATGATCCTGCTAGGAATACCGTAGCGACAGATGATGTGATTCTTGATAAACCTGACGACAACTTGTCTTGTGACATTTGCAAATGAAGCTGCTTCAACCCACTTGGTAAAATAGTCTATGGCTACCAATATGAAGCGATGTTCGTTGGACACTTTTGGCTCAATCATTCCGATCATGTCGATTCCCCACATGGAGAAAGGCCAAGGTGAAGAGAGTATGTTGAGAAGAGATGGTGGCACGTGAATTCTATCGGCATAGATCTGACATTTGTGACACCTCTTTGCATACTGGTAGCAATCTGACTCCATTGTCAGCCAATAATATCTTGCTCTCAGTATTTTCCTTGTCATGGTGTGTCCATTGGTGTGAGTACCAAAGGAACCTTCATGTATTTCTCTCACGAGTGTTTCTGCTTCTTTTCTGTCAATGCATCTGAGCAGAACCATGTCAAAATTTCTCTTGTACATAACATCTTCATTCAGGAAGAATCTGCCGGCTAACTTTCTCAAAGTCTTTCTATCTTTCTTTGATGCCCCAAGAGGGTACTCTTGCTTTTGAAGAAAGTTTTTGATGTCGTGATACCACGGTTGATTGTCGATGATCGCTTCTACTGTGAAAACATGAGCGGGCCTATCTAGGCGCATGACATCGATCCGAGGAATGTCATTCCAATGATTTATCCTAATCATGGAAGAGAGTGTGGCTAATGCATCAGCCAAGTTATTTTCTTCACGAGGAATGTGATGAAAATCTACCCTGTCGAAGAATGGTAACAATCTTCTCGCGTAGTCTTTGTAAGGGATTAGCCCAGGTTGGCGTGTTTCCCATTCTCCTTTGATTTGATTGATGATCAAAGCAGAATCTCCGTATACATCCAAGTGTTTGATTCTTATATCCACGGCTTCTTTGAGACCCATGATGAAATCTTCATATTCATCTTCATTGTTTGTACATTTGAAAGTTAATCTAGCGGTAAATGGATGTTTACGGTGATTTCCGGTAAACAACCGCTAGTCCTCCAAACTATAAAATATACTTTGGTTACTCGCAGGATCGACTAGATTGATCCTAGGACATAGTCAAACAATTGTCTTTCGATATGATTTGGTTCATGTTTGTTCTGGCTTCAAGAAAACTAGTTTGTGATGTATGACTATTCACTTGAAACAACACTTGTTATACATGTTAATGTGACTTTCGAAAAAGAAAACATAAATAAAAGCGTGTAAATTGCAGAAATATAAAGTGCAAGAATATAACGTGCTCGAATGTTAAATGCAGGAAAGTAAAATTGCTTCGAAATGAAAGTTAAACAAAGAAAATAAAAGGAATTGAAAAGATACTTGAATAAAGAAAGATACAAATGTATTTAAAATGGTGTTGGTGTCATACGTACATTTCTCAGCGAACTCGTTCTCTAAACACTTGATACTTGAGTGATTTGTGAGTGATTTGTACAAAATGAACACACGGAATCCTAACATTAAGACCCTTATTTATACAAATTTCGACCCTAACGGTCCTACACTAATCTGATGTCACGTTGCTCACAAGAATCCTTGGGACGCTATCTGTCCTTGTTCGGTTACACAGATTACTTCGAAATTCAAATCCTCCCGCCTGAATCCTCTTTCGACGCGTGGCAACGTGATTAGAACCGAGAATGTCACGAAAACACGTTAAGCTTCAGTACCCTTCGTATTTCGCAAAACGTTTAAGTCTTTAAAGATGATTCACTTCGAATTAGCTCCGATTCTAACCATCTTCACTCCAACTCAAACAACATTCTCGAAACATGGCCATCAGTTGCCATTTAATAAAAAATGGTCATCATTAACCATCTTTCTTCGAATCATAATCCTTCAAAGAATATTTCCTCTAAACGAAATCTCCAGCCAGCAAATTGCCCCCAATAAATGCCTGTTTCGAAAACAAGAGAAATAGGCGTTTCTTGTTTTGATGAGATTTCGTTTTACTCGCTTTTTAGAGTTCCAAGACAACTGACTAACGTCATAATCATTTATGACTCCACTTTCAAAACGTCTTGTCATTTTCAAAGATGTCTTCTCAGAACTTATATTCCCACGTTCTGTCATTACTTCATAATCATTACTCCTATATATTAGGAGTAAGGCTAATAACTGTTCGACCGCCGTTGGATTAAATCAACGCCTGCCGCGTGTCTTTTGATCTTTACCCAAAATATTTGAAAGGGTTTCCGTTAAACCTTTAAATACTTGAACTTATACCCTCACATAACTTTCACTCCTATTCTCCTGCGTTCATCATAGAAAAGAAAATCCTCTTTGGTGTCGTTTAACCCCTTTCTTAAATCAAATTTACTCATGGCGTCTTCATCAAATGCTCTTCAACTCATTCAAAAACTTCAGAATCCTACACAGATAGGGAATCAAGAACACATTCCAGACCCAAATGCTGCAGAAGCATGCGCTATCTACGCTTCTCAGGTAATCATCCCTTTTGAACTTTCTGGAAAAACTCACGCTTTCATGGGTCCTTTACCGGGAGGAAATAACCCCTCTTTGAGTAAATTTTTTCCTGCTTATTATAAAACTAGACCTTTAGTTAGCAAGAATAAGATAGACGAAGATGGTCATCCAATCTCAGCTGATCCTGACAACACAGAAGAAACCTCAACTGAAACTTCTCCGGTCTTAGAGAAAATTAGGTTAAACTATGTAACCAATTTCGTGAAAGTCTTTAGGTCAATCCCTTTAGCAAAAGATCCTGAATTGTACTAGGCTTGGCTAGCTAAAGTGGAAAAGCAAAAAGCTTCATTTTGGAAAGAATTAGGGATTTATGACCTAATTCAGTTATCTAAAACAGGTTTAGAGTATAACCAAACCATGCTAGTAGCATCGGTACATTTCTGGGATGCTTCTCACAATACTTTCCACCTTCCTTGCGGCATGATCACTCCTACTCTTTTCGATATAGCTGCCATTACCGGGCTTCGACCAACTGGGGAACTCTTCGACCCCAACTTTATGGATACTGATACTATCCAGTTCAATGAGGGAACAGTCACCTACATTGCTTTCATTCAAAGGTACCATGTTCAAGCGACTACGGAAGTCACAGATGAAGAACACATTGCATTTCTAGCACTCTGGATTTCGAGATGTGTCTTTTGTTCTAGGTCTATCCAAGTAGCAAAGAGATATCTCTGTATGGCTAACCAGATAAATGCCGGAAAAAAGCTAAACTTAAGCCAATTAATTCTAGGATTTCTCTACGAGAACCTTGGTGAAGCAACAAATCTCGTCAAAAACTATAAGACAGGATCCCTTCTTTTTGCCGGTCCTTTCTGGTTATTGCAACTATGGCTTAATGCCACTTTTGAGGCTCACCTCCCATACAAAAGTGTTGTGGATGAAGAAAGTACAGCTATAAAGAATCGAACAGTGGAAGGAACCAAATTAGCTTACCTAACTCCAAAAGAAGAAACGGGAAAACTTCATGAAACCTTCTTAGCGTATGTGATGATGTTCGCTAAACGTTACCAGTTTAGCCCGTCCATGGCTCCTTTTGTAAAAAGGAAAGTAGGTCCTGAATGGTTTACTCGTGAATTTCCAGCAACTTCTTCTGACCAACAAGCCGAATCCATGGTCATTTGGGAAGCTTTCCTTACCCCTAAGCTGTTATACCACCGACTTTGATCTCCAAAAAGTCACTGTTGTCTTCTTTACTACCAACCGAATTTGGTATCGAGAGAATTTGGATTGGTTCAACTCAAACCAAAATGCTTGTACAACAAAAGGAATCACATGTGTCTACACACTTCGCATCTAGTAGAAGAATAATATGAGTCAAAAATCTCCAAATATGTTGGCATCACCACTCTGTCTCCCATCTCTTTCGAACCTGCTTTTTACTCTACCATAGATTTTCATCAATGGTGGACAGATTATTATACCATGCAAATCTTCGATGCTGAAAGCCTTACTCGAGAACTAACTGAAGCTTTTGCTGATGTGCAGGCGAACTTTCATAAAGGTACTTCGACTCATATTAAAGAAATCCAAGCATTTCAAAAATTCTTTGAAACTATCTACAGGCCTGATGATCTTAGTCGGACCGTTCGTGAGGCTGCGGTCACTTTACGTGAAAAGTTTTCTGCTAAACTGGATAACTTGAAATTGCCCACGTCTGTTCGACCTGAACTACGTTATGAAGTGGCTTTTGAACTGAATCCTCCAAAATTTCCTCCGCTACCTAGTGCTGATTTTGGTGTGGCTCTAAGCCCTCCTTTTCTAGACTGGTTTGTATGTGGGAATGTCATAAAAATCCTTCAGGAACAATCTAAAAAACGCGCTGAACGAGTGGTCCCGACTAAGCATACCTTGGATACTTTCAAAGGACATCTTCATATAGGTCTTGAGCACGTTCGCGTCTTGACTCCAATACCTGAAGGTTGGGGTTTAGACAATCCTTCGACTAACTTTTTCTTCTTCACTGAAATACTGATTCATATTTTGTTCACAACCGTTACTCGAAAGAAAAGTATCAAGGAGACCCCTGCACAGAAAGGCTCTGGAGCTTCAAGGAGCACTAAGACAAGTGAGAGTGATTCTGTCACCACCGGCAAGAAACCCACGGTACATATACATCTTATTTTTGAATTTATGCAATTTCCTGAATATTACTCACTTGGTTTAATATGCATCTTCAGAGTTCGAAGACTCCAGCACCTTCGAAGCGAAAAATTCCTCAAACCGCTGCTTCAGATGACGAAGATAAATCTCCCCCTCGTACTAGACAAGCAACAAAGAAAAGACAGAAAACTGCCACCCCTTTAAGCAAAGAAAAAGGATCTGGGACTTTGAAGCTTACTTCATCAAGTGATAAGGTATCTTCTGATGAATCACCCTTAAAAGCTACTAGTACTATCCCTATTGTAGAGAGCCACAACTCAAGTCCAGACAATGTTCCAACCAAGGTATTTGGATTTCACAACATAATCATCTTTTCAAATTTTAATTATAATGATTAAGTTCACATCTTACCTTATAAATGTAGGATGATGTGGGCACAGCTACTTCTGATCTGAAAACCTCAAGTCTAAACATTGATCTTGACAATCTTCGAGGTAAATGTCTGCCTTTTCTAGTGACAGATGAATTTCTTGCAACCTTTTCATTTTGATCAACTCTAGCCATTCAACACAGGTGTTCCTCGACACAAATCTCCTGTGCTTTCTCCGGTTATCGAAGACGCTCAGCCCCTTGCAACCATCATTCCAACTGTGCCTGCTGAAGAAAGTCATTCAAATGATGATTCTCCACCTATTCGTCAAGATGAAAATATGGGGAAAATCCTCAATGTACAGATAGTGATAATGTAGTTGGACAACCAACTGGCAGCGAAGATACTATTTCTGAACATGATGCTGCGGAGGAAACTTCCAATTTGCCTACACCTGGTCCTCATGAAACTTCGACTTTCGGGACTATAGTTACTCCTGTGACTACTTCGAAGTAGGCCCCCGCAATGCTTACTCCTTCAGAACTGGAGCAACTCAAGAAAACTGATCCCGTAAGCTTCCTCAAGACCATGATGAGTGTTGATAACGTTTCGCCCATTGGGCTTGAAACTTCTTCTAATGTCCTGGCGGATACTGGCGACAAGGATGATATTCCTATTCTCCTTCGTCAAATAAGGGAAAGTTCTTTGAAACCAACCTCGTTGAAGCTCTAAGCAAGGATTCCACCAGATGTTATAGCTTAAACAATCTTTTGAAGAAAGTGGATTTACTTCTGGTCTCAGAGGAAGTCTCGGAAGTGATTGTTTTACTGTGTTCTCTGATTGATCAACTCCAATCTAATCTTCTTCGAAAACGAAATGTTGACGAACAACTCACAACAAAGGTGACTTCTCATAGTTCTTCTTGGAAAGCTGCAAATAATGCAACAACAAAGGCTGACGCCCTTAAGCTTGAAAGTTCGAAGAACCAGAAAGAATATGAAGCTTGTGAAGCAAATATCGAATCCTGGAAACAAGAAATTAAACTCCTCGAAGAGAAGATAAAGGGAGCCCAGTCTCGCCAGGAAGCAATTCAACAAACTCATCAGGAAGAATTGACTGAAGTGGCGCAGTTAGGGATTCAACACTTCGAGACGGCACAGAAGCTAGTGCCAGAGATCGAAGAACTGAAAAGACAACAAGCATTAATCGAACGTCATATGTCTTTATGGGAATCTCAATATTCGAAGATGAAAGATAACCTTCACAAGGATTTTAATTAACCACTTTGGACCTTGTACTATCCTTTTGTGTTTCGTACTTAGTTCTTTTTTTTTATTTTGTAATCAAACTTCCTCAAGAATCTATATGCAATTTTATCTTTCAATCTTCCATACATCAAATTCTGTAGTTGTCACGAGTAGCGTTTTAACAATTCCTAAAAATTGCCAAAGTTATTTTTATTATCATAATGACTTTAATAATGCACCCACGTGACATGATTACTCTTCGCAGCCTCTCAAGCCTAGACTTGACGTTTCCACTTCCCTAGCCGTAACCATCATTAAATGATGACATCACTTTTCCAAAACGTCTATTTGAGACGTGCGTGTATCAGTTTTCAAAATGATTACACTCCAACTTCCAAGGTGGGAAACGGCGGAGGCCATAACTTCTCTTGGGGATACCAAACGCAGTCCAATCAACACTTAAAAGATAAACCGTTCTTTTAAGGCCAACGTTTTCTATATAAGGCTTAGCATTCTACTCATTCTTTCATGCTCTCATCAAACTCTTATCAAAGTTTCCTTTCTTCCCCTTATATTCTTTCAAATACAGAGTTTGATAAAACTTCTTGTACTTCTCATCCTCACAATGGTGCAACCTTTGACTTACGTTACCATCCGGTCATGCATCAAAAAGGAATTCAATCTCTCTGAGGAGGAATTCAATGAAAACCACATCAATATTGGCGTACTCTTTGCTGACCAATAACTCCAGTTTTACCAGGAAATCCTGGAGGGGTCCGTTTATCCTAACATGCTGGAAAATTTCTGGATGTTTGCGTCCCTCTGCATAGATCCAGAAGGAAGAACCACCATTGTGTCTCAGGTTCGAAGGGCTCACATTACCATTACTCCCTCAACCATCTCTGAACTGCTGAGGTGTGATAATTTTGGAGAAACGTTTGATGATAACACCGTTAACATGACTACCTTTGATGTCCTGAGGTCCCTCATGGCTAATGATCCCTTTAGCGCTAAGCTCATTAGAATTTGGCACCAACTTTTAGTAGGCAACTTTCGTCCACGAAACCATGATCAAGAAGCATCATGGTAGAAGATTTGGAGTTCATACTCTGTGCTCTCCGAGGAAGGAAAATCAACTTTCCATTGTTGATCTTCAAGCAGCTTGTCGAAGCTGTTGCTATGGCCGCCTCTCGTCAAGGCGTAGTGACGTGTCTTCCTTATGGAAGGTTGATGTCCTACATGTTTCTCAAAAAAGGTGTAGTGAGAAGAATGCGTAAGTCAGGATCTCTAGATCTCTTTGAAGCAGAAAGCTTGCCCCTGCTATCTTTGGAAGGTATAGAACAAAGGATCAACTAGAGGGTGCGTTGTTTGAAGCTTTGATGGAGATGATATAGGTCTTAGTTTTATTTTTGAATGCTCCTTTTAATAGCCTCTAGTATGCTTTTATTTCTGTAGCCTTTGATGTTCGTGGAAACACAATTTTCCAGAATGAATGTACTCTTCTAATCTTAATGAAATGTATTTTGACATTGCTTTGTCTTCTTACTTTATTTACCACATATCTTGCTTGAAACACGAAGCCATTTTGGTGTTTGTTCAACCATTTTGGCCTACGTAGCATACTTTGAATATCTACGTTTTTGCAATTTTTACTTCGTGCATGCTTGGTTTGTATCGTTTCAGATACTTCCCGTTCACTCTTAAGATCCTGCGATCTTCTGCCAACTCTTCTATCTCATAAGCTTTATTTGAGAATACTTTTAAAATTCGAAAGGGTCCTTCCCAGTGTGGGGACCATTTACCTAAAACTTGATTCTTTCGATCTATAGGCAAAATAACTTTCCAAACTAAGTCATTATTAATAAATGTTTTACCTTTCACCTTTTTATTATATGCTCTGGACACCCTTTCTTTTTGTCTTTTTATCATTTCCAACGCTCGAAGTCTGTCTTCGTCCAAATCCACCAGTTCGTTCATCATCAATTCCCAATATATGTTTGGAGGAATTTCTCCCTGTCTTTGGATCCGCATTGATTGCAAGTAGATCTCAACTGGGAGCACTGCATCGTGTCCGAACGTTAATTGGAAAGGTGTGGTGTTTGTAGCTTCTTTTGGCGAAGTTCGACAGGCCCAGAGTGCTTGGTCTAAAGTTTTATGCCAACTCTTAGGTTTTTTCCTACGTGTTTCTTTATGAGACCAATTATTATCTTATTTGCTGCTTCAACTTGTCCATTTGCCTGAGCGTAGTAAGGCGTAGAGGTAAATAACTTGAACCCCATTTCTTTGGCGAAATCTTGCATCTTTCGCCCAGTAAACACTGACCCTTGATCTGTGGTTATACTTTCTGGGATTCCGAATCTGTATATAATGTGTTTTTGAATAAACTCAATCACAGCCTCCTGATCCACATTTGCAAGTGGTATCGCTTCGACCCATTTTGTGAAGTAGTCTATTCCTACCAAGATATATCTCTGACCTTTAGAAGACTTGGGGTGAATTTCCCCAATTAAGTCTAGTGCCCAACCTCTAAAAGGCCATGGTTATATTATTGAACTTAATTCATTTGCAGGAGCATGTTGAATACCTGCATGTTCTTGACATTCTTGACATCCTTTTGTAAATTCTATGCAATCTTTTAACATAGAGGGCCAATACATTCCATATCGAAACAAAAGCCATTTCATTTTGTGCCCCGCTTGGTGTGCACCGCATGCTCCGCTATGTACATTTGAGAGAGCCAAATATGCTTCCGCTTCACCCAGACACTTTAGCAAAACTCCTTCAGGAGTTTTCTTAAATAATTCGTTTCCCATCAGGAAGTATGATAAGGCTCGATACTTTACCTTTCTATCCGTGTCTGTCGAAGGATCTTTTAAATAGTTCACAATTGGACTCCTCCAATCTGTGTCTGCTAAAGAGTCTATATTCAAAACTTCAAACTCCTCTTTGTTAGCGAAATCTAGTTGTGAGTTCTCCAAATCGCTTGGGGAAAGCTTGGTGGCCATTGCTTTGCCTCTTACTTCGATCAGTTCCTCTAATTTTTCTTTTGATACCCTGTATCCTGAGGCTAGTTGTGCCAAATCATTCGCTTCTTGATTTTTTAACCTTGAGACGTGATTTAACTCCACATATTCGAATTTTTTAAGCAGCCTATTTGCTATGACAAAATACATGATCAAATTCTCTTTGATACATTTGTATTCTTTCGTCAGTTGCTTAATCACTAGTTCGGAGTCTCCTTTAATTTCGATTCTGGTTGCCCCCAATTCTAACAAAGCTTCAAGTCCAGCGATCAGTGCTTCGTATTCAGCTTCTTTGTTGGAGCATAAGGGACCTTCAATCTTGTACTTGAGCTTTGTTGGAATTCCATCAGGAGAAATTATTAGTATTCCAACACCGGTTCCTTCTTTATGGGTTGAACCATCGAAGTATAGCTTCCAAGGCTTCAATTCTACATATTGTTGAGGGTTCTCAACCACTGCATGGTCAACAATGAAGTCTGATACGATCTGACCTTTCATTGCTTTAAGGGGTTGAAATATCAAAGAGTACTCAGTAAGGGCCAAAGCCCACTTGCCAATTCGGCTATGCAATATTGGTTTTGATAGCATATGTTTAATAACATCGCAATGAGACGAAACATAAACATCAACTGGCTTTATATAATACTTGAGTTTGATACAAGAGAAATATAAACAAAGGCTGAGTTTCTCTATTGCGCTATACCTAGTCTCTGCATCATTGAGTACTCTACTTAAGTAATAAATGGCTCTTTCGATGCCATCGTCGTCTTCTTGAGCTAACATGCTACCTATTGTATTATCTGACGCTGAAATATACAGGCGCATGTGCTTCTTCCCATTTGGGGGAGATAATATTGGTGAATGCATCAAGTATTGCTTGATATTTTCGAAAGCTTCCTGGTGTTCCGCATGCCATTCAAACTTTCCTTGTTTGAGTCGAAGTAAGGGAGAAAAAGCTTGCGTGCGTCCACTTAAGTTAGAGATGAATCTTCTCAAGAAGTTTATTTTTCCTAGTAAGGACTGTAGTTCTTTCTTCGTGGATGGAGGCTTTGTTTCCATGATAGCCTTTGTTTTATTCTGATTAATTTCTATTCCCTTTTGTGGACTACGAAGCCCAGGAAATCTCCAGCCTGCACAAAGAAAGCACATTTAAGGGGATTCATCTTTAAGCCATGTTTTCTCATTCTCTCGAATGATTGGCTCAGATGGTCAAGATGACTGTAATCTGAAACAGATTTTACAACAATGTCATCTATGTATACTTGCATGAAAGTTTCTATAAAATCATGGAATATAGAATTCATTGCTCTTTGATAAGTTGCCCCAGCATTTTTCAGACCAAAAGGCATTACAACCCATTCGTAGGTGCCTATTGCCCCTGGGCAATGAAAAGCTGTTTTGGACACATCTTCTTCTACAATGAAGATCTGGTTATACCTAGAATATCCATCCAACATACTTAGATATTCAAAGCCTGCGGCTGAATCTACTAGCATTTCTGCCACAGGCATGGGATACTCATCCTTAGGCGTTGCTGCATTCAGATCACGAAAGTCTATGCATACTCTTAATGAACCGTTCTTTTTAATAACCGGCACAATATTAGCAATCCATTCAACATACCTTGTAGTTCTGATGAACTTGCATCGTAGAAGTCTCTCGACCTCTGCTTTGATCTTCGAATGAATCTCTGGTGCGAACCTCCTAGGATTTGCTTGATGGGATTTTTTCCTTCCTTTATGGGCAGTTTTAATTCGATCAAATCTCGCCCTAAACCAGGCATCTCATCGTAATCCCATGCAAAGCAATCTTTGTTTTCTTTTAATAACGCGATGACTCTTGATTTCAACGTTGGCTCTAATTGTGCACTGACGTATGTTACCCTCTTCTGATCTCCGTCTCCAAGATTTACTTCTTCGAGTGGATCTTGGGCTAACATTTTTATATTTGCCGCCATTGGGTCTTTCTCGAATCCCAATGGTTCTTCATCGTATATTGCGTCCAGCCTTTGACTCAACTCTTCACCTGAGATCTTTTCGGCTTGAACTGTATCTTCAAGGAATTGAGGGATCAAATGTGTCCCAGAATTCATCGTTTCTTCCTTTCTTGGAATTGTATCGACAGTCATGTTTGATAATTCGGCTTTGAGAGCCGTCTTTCTTTTTTTCTCGGCTATGTAAGTCGAAATCCTTTCGAAGAAGGATGATTCAGACATCATCAACGTCGTCATCCCAGCCTGTTGGTCGTATCGTTGGCAAATGGTCTATTGGTGCGGTATCTTCTGGACCGTCCATTATTTCTCTATTCCATTGGAATCCATTTGGATGTAACAACAAATAGTATAGAGCATTCCTGTTTGGAGTGTATATATCTTCAGCAGCATGGCAAGGTCCTATGTTCGCCAAGTTCCTGTCGAAACTGGTTTTATTGACTTGATTAACTTCAGCCATGTAGTAACTCTGATCTCCTTCAATGTTTTCTACTATGCCATCTTCCCTCCAAATGGTTAATCTTTGATGCATTTTCGAAGGCACTGCAGCGACTCCATGGATCCACTCTCTTCCTAGCAAAAGATTGTAATTCGCCTTTGTTGGTATCACCATGAACATCGCTGGCCTTGTGACCGAACCCACAGTTAAATTCACTTGAATGACTCCTAAAGTTTGCCCTATCTTGCCTTCGTAGTTAGAAAAGACCATGTTATGTGGCCTTATATCAGTATCGAACATACCAATTCTCTTCAACATGTATTGGGGCATTAGGTTCACCGCTGCCCCCCCATCTACTAGGACTTTGTTAATGCCAACATTTTCAATCTTAGCCCTTATGTAGAGTGGTTTTAAATGGTTTCTCATACCTTCATCAGGCCTCCCGAAGAAGGCATTCTGTTCTTCGACTGCCCCGTTGTTTAGCACATAATAACACACAGGTCTGTGTCTAGCCATCTCTTCCGCATCAGCTTCCTCACAATCTTCAGCTTCTGTCTCTTGATTAAACTCATGAGGGAGTACTGACACAATATTGCAATTGAGGTTTATAGATGACACTCCGTCTGAGTCGAAATCATTTGTCATCCTATCGTCTTCTTCCCATGGACTGGAATGCATCTTTTCTTCTTCTTTCTCATTCTCAGAATCGAACAACATGCGTTCCACTGGAGGTTTACTTGTCCTTGCCCCCTACGTTGGGATTTGGTTACTACTAGACTCTCCGACCTCCTTTGGTTTATATTCCCTTTGGGCCTTCTTCATCCTCCGGTGCCTTCTCCATTGGGATCTAGACATAGGATTTATGCCTTTGTAATTCTCCAACCTGTACATCTCTCGATTTGAGGTCTGGAATTGCTTCCTATATGCCATTGCAGTTCTTCCCCCTTGGTCCCAACTTCGCCACTTGTTGGTCCTCGTACCAACCTGCATCCATCTGTCCCTAGGTATGTCTGCGGGAACTTTGAATGTGACCCTTCGAGCTCTAGGGTGCGGGCTGTCAGGCCTCTTCGATGGGGTCCAGTTATCGAACACATACATGTTGGGACGAAGTCCCTGAGTTTCTCGACCCATGTAGAAATATACTCTTTCGAATGATCGTGCTAGTAGTTCATCATAGACTGCTCCACATCTAGGGCACAATGCAACCTCAGTGTTTTCTTTGTGGCATCTGACCAAGAATCCTACTAAGCTTTCTTCAGTCCTTGGGTATACTTTTAGAAATAAGTTTCCTCCTCTCCAGGGTTGCTCCATTCTTTCTCGTAGGGCCCTCTCAAAATTAGCTTGAACCCTTCGATTTAGCATAATTGAACACCTTGGGCACATCAGCATTTTTCCACCATTTTTCTCATGACAATTCCAGAGATAATCTTTCAGACTCTCCCCTCTTGGTGGGATTTCGATGTTTCCTTTCTCCCTTATCAGCCACTTTTCTAGTTCTTCTATTTCAGATAAAGGCCTCCTAACATTGACCATGTTAACAACTGCCGGAGGAGCTTCAGAAATCTGTATCTGCTGAAGTTTCACCCTGAGGTCTTCAGTGGCCTCGCTAGTTTTCCCTTTTAGATCTTCAGTCATCTCTGCATCAAAGGACTCTTCAATATCAGTATTGAAGACTGTATTGTCATTTAGGCCTTCAGTAGCCTGCTTTCCAGTTGAAATTGTCTCTGATTCAGCAACATCAATTTCAGATACTTCTACCATGTTGACGTCAAGTGGTTCACACAGGTTAGTGTCAGCAACATTCAAAGGGTTTGTGTCAACCTTCATATGATTCTTGGCTTTATCAGCAAATTTCAAACGTCCATCCTTGATAGCATTCTGAATTAGATCCCTGAAAAGAAAACATTGTGAGGTTTTATGGCCTAAAAAACCATGATATTTGCAAAAGCCTCGCTTCTTCCGTTGTTCTAACGGAGGAATTTTGGAATTGGGAGGCACTATATCTGGCCATCTTTTACTAACAAATCAAATATTTCGTCACATTTAGTGACGTCAAATGTATAAGTTTTCTTAGGAAATATATCGTTTTTATCATTCTCTACTGGATTTTTTCCATTAGAAGGGGTGAGCAATTTGCAAGAATAAGGCGGTGCTTCTTTTAATTCAGCTAGATCTATTTCGACCTCTTCCACGCTGTATGAATCTTCGAAAGATTCGCCGTCAATTTCTTCATCCTCAACATATGCTACCCTCTCCTTCTTGTAACTTTTATTTGCTCAGGCCTTTTCTGCTTTTAGTCGTTCGACTTGTCGAACCCTGTCTGCCAACTGGGCCATGTCCCTTAGGTATTGGGTATCCAGTTTCTTTCTAATTGAGTAATCTAAACCGCCTGCAGCCATTTTGACTAATTCGTGTTCTGGGACAACCGTGAAGCATCTCGCTTTCATCAAACGGAACCTGTTTAAATAATCATCTATAGGCTCTGTGAATTTCCTCTTGATGCTAGCCAATTCTTTCAGACTTATCTTGGTTTGACCCATGTAGAATTGTTCATGGAATAATCTCTCCAAGTGTGCCCATGCGTCTATTGAATTTGGGGGTAAGGTAGTGAACCAAACAAAAGCATTTTTTGTTAGCGAACTAGGGAAGTATTTAATTCTTAGATCCTCATTCCCTGCTAGATCTCCTGCTTCCGTCAAATATCTGGCTATGTGTTCTACCGTTGATTCACTAGTGTCCCCTGAAAACTTCGTGAATTTGGGTACCTTGGTACCTCTTGGTAATTTTGTTTGCATAATGTATTCGGGTATGGGGGACGTATAGTTTGGACGATGAAGTCCAGTATTAAGGCCATTGTTAGCCATTATTCTTTCTATCATGGCAGTGAGATTATTTTCTGTTGCCAAGTTGTCTCTCCTAACCCTATGCACAACTTCGTCAGGATGTTCGTCTCTTCCCACTACAACTACTCTAGGCTGTTGCTGGGGAATTGCTTGTCGACCAACGTTGGTCGTTTGATTTTTAGTTTCTAAATTTACCACTTGGTTTCGTTCGACTGGCGCTGGCCTAGGTGGCGGTACTGCGGTTCGAACTTGTTCTAGAACTGGGTCCCCTTACTGATAGGTTGATTGGTTGTTTCTTCGCCTGTTTTGCGGGACTCCTAAGAAATCCGCCATTCGCCCTATTTGTGATGATATTTTTTGATATGTTTCCACATTGTCTTGGTTAGTCCTCACAATGTTTGTTGCTAACGGATTAAAGATCGACCCTAATTCTCTAGCAAGGACCCCTAACATATCATGGTTACTTGCATCCATTTCCTATCAAAATGCCGCTTGACTACTGGTGGTTAAGGGAGGTATTTGGGCAGAGAAACCAGTGTTTTGTGCGCTTCGACCTATCGAACCGACATTAGGCGAAAACGCCGTTGGGTTAGGCGCAGTGTATGTAGGCCATGTTCCTCGTAATCCTGCCATGTATGTATATGGCATTCCATATGGATTGTTGGGTCTCCAACCTTCAAAAGAGGTTGATGGTCCTGGGGTAAATAATTGACTTGCGGCGTTTGTCGAGAAAAGTGGTATCTCGTTTGCGCCTATGAGTGGAGGCACGGTAGTCGAACTCGAGACTGGAACAGTCCCTATTGTCCCTGATGTATTTTCGGGTACAGCCTGGGAACTACCTATGGGTGCAGATCCTGTCGAACCCGGTATTTCCTGCGCCTCTTGAGTAGAAGTCGAAACGTGCGTAGAATTTGCCGCTACTGTTCCTGACCCCTGTGGGGGAAGGTCTTGATATTTTCTAGACAAAACAAAACAATCAATTAATAACAATCTATTTGACACTGTCCCACTGGGCGTGCCAATTTGTTTACGGTGATTTCCGGTAAACAACCGCTAGTCCTCCAAACTATAAAATATACTTTGGTTACTCGCAGGATCGACTAGATTGATCCTAGGACATAGCCAAACAATTGTCTTTCGATATGATTTGGTTCATGTTTGTTCTGGCTTCAAGAAAACTAGTTTGTGATGTATGACTATTCACTTGAAACAACACTTGTTATACATGTTAATGTGACTTTCGACAAAGAAAACATAAATAAAAGCGTGTAAATTGCAGAAATATAAAGTGCAAGAATATAACGTGCTCGAATGTTAAATGCAGGAAAGTAAAATTGCTTCGAAATGAAAGTTAAACAAAGAAAATAAAAGGAATTGAAAAGATACTTGAATAAAGAAAGATACAAATGTATTTAAAATGGTGTTGGTGTCATACGTACATTTCTCAGCGAACTCGTTCTCTAAACACTTGATACTTGAGTGATTTGTGAGTGATTTGTACAAAATAAACACACGGAATCCTAACATTAAGACCCTTATTTATACTAATTTCGACTCTAACGGTCCTACACTTATCTGATGCCACGTTGCTCACAAGAATCCTTGGGACACCATCTGTCCTTGTTCTGTTACACAGATTACTTCGAAATTCAAATCCTCCCGCCTGAATCCTCTTTCGACGCGTGGCAACGTGATCAGAACCGAGAATGTCACGAAAAGACGTTATGCTTCAGTACCCTTCGTATTTCGCAAAACGTTTAAGTCTTTAAAGATAATTCACTTCGAATTAGCTCCGATTCTAACCATCTTCACTCCAACTCAAACAACATTCTCGAAACATGGCCATCAGTAGCCATTTAATAAAAAATGGTCATCAGTAACCATCTTTCTTCGAATCATAATCCTTCAAAGAATATTTCCTCTAAACGAAATCTCCAGCCAACAATGGAATATGGGTACCTCGAGGGGTAACAATGATTGCCCCAACTCCTCGTCCATAAGTATTGACAGCTCCGTCAAAGATTAAGCCCACTGGGATCCTATCTCTGGTCCTTCGTCTGGTAGTGGCTCGTCGTAATCTTTCATCTTGAGGTACATGACGTCCTCGTCCGGAAAGTCAAAACTGGTTGATTCATGACCATTTAGTGGATGGTGAGCCAAGTGCTCAGCTAGGATGCTTCCTTTTACGGCTTTCCGAGCGTGATACTCAATGTCATATTCTGATAACAACATCTGCCAACAGGCAATTCTCCCGGTTAAGGCAGGCTTCTCAAAGATGTACTTGATTGGATCCATATGGGAGATCAAACAAGTAGTATGTCGAATCATGTACTGGCGGAGACGCTTGGCAGCCCAGGCCAAAGCACAACAGGTTTTCTCGAGCATGGAGTAGCGGGATTCACAGTCAGTGAATTTTTTGCTCAGGTAATAGATGGCATGCTCTTTTCTTCTCGTCTCGTCTTGCTGTCCAAGGACACAACCCATGGAATCTTCTAATACGGTTAGGTACATTATCAAAGGTCTTCCTTCCACTGAAGGAGACAGGATAGGTGGTTCGAGCAGATATTCCTTAATGCTGTCGAACGCTTTCTGACAATCGTCTGCCCAGACGCAACTTTGATTTTTCCGTAGAAGTTTGAAAATTGGAGCAGAAGTTGCAGTCATGAGATATATGAATCTCGAGATGTAATTCAGACGTCCAAGAAATCCTCTAACTTGTTTCTCGGTTCTGGGTGAAGGCATTTCTTGAATTGCCTTGACTTTGTCTGGATCTACATCAATTCCTCGTTTGCTGACGATGAAACCAAGGAGTTTTCTTGAGTAGACAACAAAGGTACACTTGTTGGGATTCAGGCGAAGCTGAAACTTCCGTAAGCGTTGAAATAACTTTGTCAGATTCTGTATGTGATCTTCCTCATTTTCTGACTTGGCAATCATGTCATCCACATAGACTTCCACTTCCTTATGCATCATGTCGTGGAAAAGTGTAGTCATGGCTCTTTGATATGTTGCCCCTGCGTTTTTTAGTCCAAAAGGCATAACGCGGTAGCAGAACGTGCCCCAGGGGGTGATGAAAGCTGTTTTCTCCATGTCTTCAGGTACCATTTTGATTTGGTTGTATCCCGAAAATCCGTCCATGAATGAGAAAACTTTGGATTTTACTGTACTGTCAACTAACATGTCAATATGTGGTAAAGGAAAATCATCCTTAGGGCTAGTTTTGTTCAAATCTCTGTAGTGGACGCACATGCGGACTTTTCCGTCTTTCTTAGGAACGAGAACAATGTTAGCTAACCACTGAGGGTATTCTGAAGTGACGAGGAAACCAGCGTTGATTTGCTTTTGAACTTCCTCTTTGATTTTCATGGCCATCTCTGGATGAGTTCTTCTTAATTTTTGCTTGACCGAAGGGCATTCTGGTTTCAATGGCAAGTGATGCTCCACTATACTGGTATCCAATCCTGGCATATCTTGATAAGACCAAGCAAAGACATCTGAGAATTCTTTGAGGAGTTGTATCAAACTTTCTCTAATCTCTGAACTGAGCGAAGCTCCAATCTTAACCTCTTTTCTGTTTCCATCGGAACCAAGGTTAATGATCTCTAGAGGCTCATTGTATGGCTGAATGGCCTCTTCCCTTTGTTGAAGTAATCGGGAAATTTCCTTTGATATTTCTTCGTCTTCTTCTTCCTCTGCCTCGAATACAGGAAACCCAAAGCTTGGAGAAGTCATACGATCGCACGTTTCAAAGGGGTGTTTTATGATTAATCTGCATATGTGTGATGAGTTTTATTTAGACAACGAGGGAAGACTCGGTGTATGCAGTTAATGGAATATTTTGATGTTTTTAGGGTGTTTTTTAGGATTACCAATTTCCGAAAAAAGAAAAGGAAAAACTAATGAAGGAACAAAATGACATTTTTGTTTATCGACAATCACTTCTTGAAACAAAGACCCTATAAAACAAAACTCTATTGCTTTGGGCGAAGCAAAGAAGGACATTTTCCTAAGAAAAAGTAAAATGCAAATCCCTATGAAACATCTCTTCACCCTGGGCTATGGTGAGAGGACAAAATAACGGTGAAAGTTCCTACTTAGGAGTGCGAACAACAGTTGAAACTTCAACAGTTGTCCAATAGTGGCGAACCCCATTGTGCACTAGGTAATCTGGCACCTTAGGCTTAAGTTGGCCTGTGGTAGGTCTTGATTTACCAACCATTGTCTTTGCAACACTCAGACGATCTTCTTCTACTTCAGCAGACTGAGCGGTGTGAGCATACCCATTCCCAAGTGGAGTATGTCGGACTTTCTTTTGAGGAAACTTCCAATCTTCCGAATGGAGAGACTCGTTGTTGGAGACACTTTCGAGATCATCCTCTTCTGTATTTTGATCTTGCTCTTCTCACAAGATAGCATTGACTAGGTATGTAAACTCTAGATCCGCAGCCTCGGAGGGTGACTTGGGGATATAATCCTCAATGATGACTTCACCAGTTGATGATGATGAATAGCAAGGGTTATATATCTCTTTTGGATGAGTAAGGTACTCGTAATTAATGTTCCATCCAGTCGGAACAATGTCTTCAAGTGAGATTTTTGAACTTTTAGGAGCGGAGTATTTCACCATGTAGTCAAATTTTCCGCTTGGTTCTCCTAATGTATCCCAAGTTTCTTCGGGGATAGGAGGAACTTCTTTTGATGAACCATGACTTCTGGTGGTGAAGCTGTTTGTAACTTCGTCATTGCTTGGTTGAGTCTTACTTTCAGATCCTTTAGTTGGATAACAGCAAGGTGAATCAGACTCTGATAGGGAGATGTATCCTGCCTCGAGAAGGTAGGACATACATTCCACTTCAAAATTCTCATTGGTGTTTTCCGTACCGATGGTATTGACTGTTTGTTGAACAGGTTGAAGAAAACCTCTGCTGCTGAAAGTTTCTTGAATTGGAAGAACTACCTCAATTCCTGGAATAGCCTTTGATGATGTTGGAAAGAATCCAACTCCTGTTCTGTTCTTGTTGTTGGTAGGAATATCAATGTGCCCCCAACCACTGGTAGTACCATCCTTTACAACTTGGATTGCATCTTTGTAGGAAGAAATAGACGCTGCTTTCTCCTTTCCTTTTTCCTTATCCAAGGAAAGTGCTTGGAATTTAGTTCCAGCGACTTCTTTTGGTTCTATGTCGTAGAATAATGACAGGTTACTGACGATCAAAGCTCGTTCTCCACATACGGTTACCAATTTGTCATTTCTTATGAATTTCAGTTTCTGATGAAGTGTTGAAGTAATTGCCCCAGCCTCATGAATCCATGGGCGACCTAGCAAACAATTGTATTGTGCCGGGATATCCATAACTTGGAAAGTGATTTTGAAAGTCTGAGGTCCAATAGTTATGGGAAGATCTACTTCTCCAAAAACTGACTTCCTCGATCCGTCAAACGCCTTGACGATGACGTGACTGTCCCTTAGCGGGTAATCTTTGAAGGATAATCTAGACAGGGTTGATTTCGGCATGATGTTGAGAGAGGATCCATTGTCTATTAGGACTCATGTAAGAACATCACTCATGCAGCCAACTGAGATATGAAGTGGAAGATTATGGTCCACTCCTTCTTTAGGAAAATCTTCGTCACAGAAACTCAGGTTAGTTCCTGCGGAGATGTTGGCTATGATAGTGTTGAATTGTCCTACAGTAACACTTGGTTCTACGAAAGCTTGCTCCAAAACTTTCTGTAGAGCTTCCCTATGAGCTTCAGAACTCAATAGTAGGGAGAGAACAGATATCCTAGACGGATTATGTAGCAGCTGGTCCACAATATTATATTCACTCCTCTGGATTAATTTCAAGATCTCATCATTTTCTTTCGCTTGAACAGCATTGGTCGGATGATTGTCTTGCCTATGTGGTTCTTCTTCAGAAGGCTTTTCCACATTTTCTGTTGTTCTGTTGAAGACTCATCCACTTCTAGTGACTCGACTAACATCAGCAATGTTGACAACAGATGGTAACGGTATTTCCTTACCATTTTCAATGAATGTAGCGTTGTACTTGTATGGTATAGCCTTGCTGGACTCATACGGTACAGGACCTGGTAAGTAGATGACTAATGGAGCAATTGTTGTCTTCCCGCTGTCATACTTGACTTGCATTGGTTCAACTTGATTAATCTGAGGAGACACGGTAAAGACTTCGTCATCTTCTCTGTTGGCAAGAACTGTAATGGTATTTTCATCCATTAGTTTCTGAATGTCATCCTCGTGAATTTCTTCGACAGATTCTGCATCTACTGTAAGGATGGAAATTCGTTCCAAAGTAGGCAAGTCCATTTAAAGTCTTATGGAACCTGATGTCGCGGGCGAAAAATCGTTTTGTTCCTCTTTTTTCGAGATGAGACACCTGATGCCTTCTTTGGGCTCGAGTGCTCAAAAAATGATTTTTCTTTTGTTTCGACCAAACTTTTTATTGTTTCCAAAGGAGGAAAAGGAAAAAAGCTGCAATAACCTAAAAGTGGGGGGAGAGATCTTGGGTAAGAGGGTTGGTTATACGAAGGGAAGGTATTAGCACCCAACGTATCTATAGTACTCTATAGGTTTCTTTGTTTTGTTTATTCCATTCTTGTTGTGGTGGAGGTTCTTGTGAAATAGGTGGGACCTAAGGTGTTTGTTTGATTATGCTCGCAAAGATCATCGCGATCCTCTGCATACATATCCCTTAGAGGGAATCAGAGCATCTGTAGCTCGGGGTCTACGGGTGCTAAGGTTTGAATGGTTTTTTTGTTTTGTTTTGCTCGCCAAGGATCGACCTTGTGCCTACGTATTCTCAAAGGGATGTTGAGAAAGTCAGAGCAATCGTAGTTCCCACTTATGCTAGTGGAAGCAAAGGAAAATAGACAAATGTCGTCTAAATGCTAGATGTATCTAATCTATATCATCACATACATCTGTTTGATTTTTGTTTGAAAATCTTTTCATTATAAGCCCGGGGCCATGCCACTTAGGGTGCTTAGAATGATAAAGATGTTTTTGTGTTTAACCAGCCTTGTGGCAAAAGTTTCAATGAAGTCAGCCTTGTGACAAAAACTTTGATTAATCAGCCAGCCTTGTGGCAAAAGTTTCAATGAAGTCAGCCTTGTGACAAAAACTTTGATTAATCATCCAGTACGGTGGTAAAACAGTTTGATTGATTAGCCAGCCTTGTGGCAAAAAAGAAATTTGATTGATTGATTGTTTGTGATGATATAGAAGAGATACTCCTAGCATAGAGATGAAAAATGTCTAATCTCCTAGGGTATTTGTTTTGGATATTGGGGATGCTTATAAGAAGCCCGTGGGTCCTTGTACGAAGCCCAAGAGGAGGCTATCCGAGGGTCCTTGCATTGTAAGCCCAAGAGGAGGCTATGGGAGGGACAATCCAGGGTCCTTGCATTGTAAGCCCAAGAGGAGGCTATGGGAGGGTCACTCGTTTGTACAAAGCCCAAGGGGAGGCGTGGTATAGTTGGTTTGAGCTCTTAGAGCGATTTCACCGGGAAACCATACTCTATGTCCTAACCTAAACTAGGGAGATTCTTTGCACGAAGCCCAATAGGAGGCTATGGGGAACCTAGTGTTGTACTAAGTTGAACAAGCACACATATCACACATATGAACAAACATGAACAAGTATGAACAAACATGAACAGGTATGAACAATTATATATATGACAAAGTGTGTGTATATAATGGAGTTTATGAAGGAAATATACCTGTAAGCATGATCCATTTGTATACACAGGGGCTCGGGACTTATACTCGGGGAGAAGTCCACTTGAGTTTATTCAAAGCTATGTAAACAGGTATTCACAAAAGGGCTTGAGACTTATACCTACATGGAGGCCCATGGTATATTTTTGGGAAGATTTAAAGAAACCTTCATTTTTGGTTTGTTATTCAAAGTTAAAAAAAACAGATTGATATATGTACAAAAATGTATGTGTACAATGAAATACCTAATTTCATGTACAGGAATGGGTATGTACAAAAGGGGCTTGGGACTTATACCTACGTGGAGGCCCGTGTTTATTTTATAAAACATGGTTGATTGTTTATAACAGACGCGAGGTTTGAAAAACTGTTTGAAAGTTATTGTTTTGAAAGAGTTTTCTGTACAAAGAAAAACTGTAGAAAAAAGGAAAAAGGAGTGGGTCTTATACTCTCTAATATTCGAGAGGCCCCACATCGTTTTGAAAATCAATTGATCAATTAAAAAGATTTAATCAAATAATTTCAAAAAGAAATGGTTTATTGTTTTGAAAAGAATAATCGTTTGTTTTAAAACAATTTGAATTTGACAAAAGTCAACTTAATTAAGTAAAAATCAAATTTTAATGCTTAATTAAGACCTAAGTGATTAGGGTTTGATCACAAAAATATTTACAAGTGATTAGGTTTGAAAATTAAATGAAAAATAATATTTTAAAGTATTAAAAAAACACTTAAAACATGTCATTTTAAACCTATTTAAAAATGTATTAAATAAATCTTTTTTGATGATTTTTTTTGGTATTCATAAAATATGTATATTAAACAAAGAGTATGCAAAAAATGAAGTTAAAATGAGTTAATTTGCTATGTTAATTAATTAAGTGAAGTTGTTAAGAAAATGAATGAGAAAAGTGGCAAAAAATAAGCTTTTGGTCCTGCCAGGGTTTGAACCCACGCCCTCTCTCTCACCAGCCAAAACACACAACCAACTGAGCCACGCTTGTGGCTTGTTAATAACACGCATCAAACTGATTATATTTTAAAACTTGGATTTGAAATTTCTGAAACAAAAATGGCGCCAAGAACACACCTTCAACTGATTTTTTGAAAATCTTTGAAACTGGATTGTTTTGATCAAGTAGATAGTCTATCTTGCTCGGTTTTGGACGAGGAACACAATGGTATCATTTAATTGCATTTATTTTTGCTCTAAGATGATTAATTCTCTGATGAACACGAAGAACCCTAATCTTATGATTCAATCTGAAATTGTGTATAATTGATGAATTGTGAAATTGATTGAGGGCTATTGATCAGTGATAGTGCAGAAACAAGATAGCAACTCAATTTTTCATTTATGATGCATGTATGTATGAGTTTGAAGTTCATAGCACTTACCTTCAAAAACGGCCAAGCTGGGATTCGAATTCTGCAATAGAGGTGTTACAGAAGTTGTTTGATGATCTGGATAGCTTCAATGGACCATATGGAAGGTGTCTGGATGCTTGGAGTGAATTGAAAACACCTGGAGTAGTTGGAGGTACCCGATCTGCAGTTAAGCCCAAGTGTAAATCGAGCTCTATGATTCTGATGTTTCAGGTTGATGATGAGTGTTTGGATAGCTCATATGTGATATATGTGAGGTGTGGGAAGTGTTAATTTGGTCAGAAATGATCTGGAATGAAAATTGGCATGATAAGGCTCTTTATGTGTTCATATGGAGGTTGAAGAGTGAATCTGAGTTTTGGGGTAATTTGGGGTGTGTGAGTGGTTCAAACACATCCCATATGATGTTTATGAGTTGCTAGAACCATCACTTTGGCCATAACTTCAAGGGTTTGGAGGTTGAGCTTTCTACCTCTTTGAAAACTATGAAACTTGCAATTCAAGAAAGAAGAGAGAAAACCTATAATTGTGAGGTTTTGGTGTGAATTGAAGAGTGATTTGAACCTCTATTTATAGGCCAAAGTTTCTGAATACAAAGCTCTTGCAAGTTGATCAAGAATGATGATTTGGCTTAAGAGATAAAATGGAATCTTTCACATTAAATGCAAATGGTTAAAAGTGACTTAACCATGGTTATTTCTCAAGCTTCTTATCCTCTTCCATTCTGATCTCAAATCAGAAAATATCTACCAATTATTGCATCTATGCATCATTACTTGGATCATTTGGCAAATTGGTTCATAACTTAGTGAAAATGGCATGTAATTTCAAGTGAAAAGTTCACTAATGTCAAAATTCAAAACCATGGCTACACTCCATATTTTTTCATGCTCTTGGACATTTTGGAAAGCTCATATTACACACTTCAAAACCCTAGTTGAAAGTTTCTTCAAGATCCTTAAGGAAGTGGGTGAAAAAGATCCATGAACTTTGAGAAAAATGAAGTTTCAAGTGAATTTTTCCAAAGATGCCAACTTTGAAGCTCCATATCTCTTAAATGGTTGATCTTATGGAAAAAATTTATATGTGTCAAAGTTGTTTATTGGATCAAAATCTACAACTTTCATGTTGGAAGTTTTTTTTCAGTTTGTAGGTGAAATTTTGAGAAATTCCCTTTCAAAGTTTGGAAAAAACCATGAAAAACACTTAGAAATTTTTCTAAGTATGAAAAGTCAAACTTTTGACTTTTTGATTCTTGATTGATTTTCTTGATTTTTCTTGATCAAATGACTTCATATATCATATATTGATGATTCAAAACTTCAAAAGTCATGGTTGACCAAAATTCCCCAAAAGTCAATGGTGATCTTGTACAGTCGACTTTTTCAGACGAATCGCGTTTCTGGAGATTTCAAATGAAAAAGGCTATCCTCATCAAATGAATGGTATGAATGGATCATATTGAAGCATTAGAGGATATTGAGCCATGGTTTGAGTTGTGGCACCATGTCCTGATTAAAAAGTCAGTTATTCAGTGAATTAGGTCAAAAACCCTAATTGTCGACCTGATGAAATTGATGACTGTGGATCTTGAATTGAGACACAGTCTTCATTGGATATTGTCATAGGGATTATTTGAAGATGATTGAAACCTTTGATTGACTTCCTGGGGATTTTTAGGGTTTCCCAAATGTGATCCCTGATTTCAGTCCCTGATAGTTCAAAACCCTGATCTGAGGATTTGTCTGATCAATCTTGGTGTAGGAGATGTTATGAGCCAATGGATTAGGTCAAAATGATGCACTTGAGGTCTTGATATCATGTCCCAAGTCATTAGGTCAAATCCTGAGCAAAAGTCAGGAGTATGCTATCTTCAGTGAAAACCCTAATCTGGTTGGTTCAGAGCCTTTGAGCTTGTTGAAATGAATCTCTGAGGACCAAATGTTGATTGTAGATGAATATGATTCTTTGAGATGAAGGGAGAACAAAACCCTAATTGATTTTTACTTGTACTGATGAGTGATTTCCTGATTAAACCCTGCTGAGTCACAAGTAGCAAACACAAGCTATGCAATTTGTTAGAGATGCAAATGATGCATATGCAAATGATATGAGGTGGTATCTTAGGTCAAAAATTGGGGTATGACAGATGCCCCTATTTAAGTTTCTTCAACCTGAGACATGAAGATTGAAAATCTTCGTTTTGATAGGGTGGAAGAGACTTAAATATCAGAAGACGCAAATTTTGGACCTAAGATACCAAAATTGCGAATGATGTAAGGATGCCTTTACCGAGGGATATCAAAAATGACTCCACTGGGGAGAAGAGATCTGGAAGGATGTCTCAATCCGTTTTAGGAAGAGAATCCGTTTTGTCTTTTCGGGAAAGCAAGTGTATGCTTCACCAAGGAATGATAGCTTTGTAAGGAAAGCTTACCTATCAACATTATCGACTATCAGCATGGGGATAGACTTGTTTAATAATGCGAAGGTGAAAGGAGTTTCAAAGGTTCGGTTAATATTACCGACTATCAGCCTTGTGATAGACATGTTTAATAATATAACCAGAACAAAAGGTTACCGACTACCAGCCTTGTGATAGCGGTTTTGAAGACATGATCAATTATCAGCCAAGTGATAAAATGATACTGGAGACTTTGCTAGGGGAATTACTGGATATTCAGCCTTGTGAACAGTAATAAGACCCTGATCGTCAAATGGTCTTCATGATTGATTTCCTTGAGAGGAAAATTTTTTGGAAGAGACATAAGCTGCTCGGATGATGAGGCTATTGCTTATTGTCTGTTTTTCACGACTCTATTTGAGGAATCGGAATTTGAATCTCTGGTAAAGACAAAGTTCTAACCATGAATGAATTGGAAAGAAACAGTCAAATAACACTTTGTACCCATGAGGAATGAACTCAAATGGGATTTTCTCCTTCGTTTTGAGAGGAGAAACTAAAGCAACCTTCTTCCACGAGGAATGATCTCAGTGGGGAACTGGAGAAAGAAAGGATGTTATTTCTGCTTATGGGTGACAACCTACTGGAGAGATGACACGCCCATACTTGTTTCTTTTTTTCTTTTCTCTCTTCTTTTTTTCTTTTCTTTCTTTTTTGGGATAAATATATCCTGAACAAGTGATTTTAAAGCAAACATTGAAAAATGCAAGAATGCATAAATGATGCAAATATGTATGAATGATGAATGTCATGAATGTAGTATGCATGCCGACAATACTGACAGACAAAGAAGTATACTGGAGAGGGACCGACGTCGCAATACAACCAGATACTTGGCAAATGTTCTTCAACACGGTGTAGATAGCACGGGTGATGAATGGTGTTGCATGTTTTAATCTTCTCTGGGGAAGACGGGCATCTTTTCTCACTGAGATGGAAGAATCTTCTTTACTGGAGGTGGAAAATCTTCGTCACTGGGGATAAAAGACCTTCTTTACTGGGGATAGAAGAGCTTCTTCACTGGGGATAGAAGAGCTTTTCCTATCATAATCTTTGATTCATCCCATGGAGATAGCTGTTGATGTTCCTTCTGTTGTTCACAACTCAAAGGAAAGTTTCGCTTTTATTTTGAAAAAGAAAAGTGAAGTAAATTCATTTAAAACTTATTTTTTCTTTTTTTTTTTGTTTCAAAAGTGAATAACACAATTAAAGCGTCATTTTGCAAGCTGAAAGAAATTAAAGATTGCAAACAAATGGGCACAAGGCTCAAAATTTATTTAATAGGATGGAAATCAGCTAAAGGCGTGATTCCATAGAGTATTTACAAAAGTTGGAAATGGTAATTATGCGGAAAAGGCTACATTGAAAGCAATAACCACTATTCCCCCTGACAACTTTGAGTTCCAACTGTGCTTGTTGCTTCAGATTGGCAATGATTTGATTGAAGATCCTCTGATGAAGTACAGACTCTTCAAGTGACGAAGTACAGACTGATGCAGTTACTTTGTCATAAATCCCTAATTTTTGCCTAGATTGCCCTTTCAGGTTTTCAATCTACCAGGATGCATTTTTTCTGTTTATTGTCTCTAATTTTTGCCTGGACCGCCCTTTCAGGTTTTCAGTCCACCGAGACGCTCATTTTTGCCTAAGTCGCCCTTTGCGGGTTTTCGACTTACCGAGCTGTTCTTTTGTATTTTTTAGACAAAGTATTTCTTGACTGCATCAGCATTCACAGGATGTGGGAGTTCATCACCATCCATGGTTACAAGAGTCATGGCGCCGCCAGAAAATGTTCTGTTGACAACATACGGGCCTTCGTAATTAGGAGACCATTTGCCCCTAGAATCTGGTTGAAAAGACAAGATCTTTTTAAGCACGAGGTCGCCTTCTTGAAATTCACGAGGTCGAACCTTTTTGTTGAAGGCTTGTTTCATCCTTGCTTGGTATAACTGTCCATGGCATAGAGCAGTCATACGTTTTTCTTCGATTAAGTTCAACTGATCGTATCTGTTTTGACACCATTCAGCCTCTGATAACTTAGTCTCCATGAGGACTCTCATTGATGGGATTTCAACTTCTACGGGGAGCACAGCTTCCATGCCGTATACTAGAGAAAAGGGAGTTGCCCCTGTTGAAGTACGCACTGAAGTACGGTACCCATGTAAAGCAAATGGCAGCATTTCATGCCAGTCTTTGTAAGTGACGACCATTTTCTGGACAATCATCTTAATGTTCTTGTTGGCAGCTTCAACGGCGCCGTTCATTTTTGGTCTGTAAGGAGAAGAGTTATGATGCTCAATCTTGAATTCCTCACACAATTCTTTCATCATTTTATTGTTCAAGTTTGAACCATTGTCAGTAATGATCTTGCTGGGAACACCATATCGGCAAATGATGTTGTTCTTGATAAACCTCACAACCACTTGTCTTGTAACATTGGCGTAAGATGCTGCTTCGACCCATTTGGTGAAGTAATCAATTGCTACCAAGATGAAACGATGACCGTTTGAAGCTTTTGGTTCGATCATTCCAATCATGTCGATACCCCACATGGAGAAAGGCCATGGAGATGAGAGAACGTTGAGTAGAGTCGGTGGCACATGGATCTTATCTGCGTAGATCTGGCACTTGTGACATCTCTTCACGTGTTTGTAACAGTCAGATTCCATTGTCAACCAATAGTATCCTGCTCTTAAGATCTTTTTGGACATTGCATGCCCATTTGAATGAGTTCCAAAGGACCCTTCATGCACTTCATGCATTAACATATCTGCTTCGTGTCTATCCACGCATCTGAGCAAAACCATGTCGAAATTTCTTTTGTATAGCACATCTCCGTTCAGGAAGAAACTGCCAGAAAGTCTCCTTAGAGTTTTCTTATCTTTGTTTGATGCCCCAAGTGGGTACTCTTGAGTTTGAAGGAAGCGTTTGATGTCGTGAAACCACGGTTTATCATCGATGACTGCTTCAGTTGCAAACACATAGGCGGGCCTTTCAAGGCGCGTAATTCTGACTTTAGGCACATCATTCCAGTGATTGACTTTGAACATGGAAGATAGAGTAGCCAAGGCGTCTGCCATTCGATTCTGATCTCGAGGTATATGATGCAATTCAACCTTGTTGAAGAAAGTCAACAGACGTCTTGCATAATCTCTGTAGGGAATCAAGCCAGGGTGGAAAGTTTCCCATTTGTCTTTGATTTGGTTGATCACGAGGGCTGAATCTCCATATATGTCAAGGATCTTGATCCTTAAGTCAATGGCTTCTTCGAGACCCATGATACAAGCTTCGTATTCTGCGATGTTGTTGGTACAATCAAATAGCAGTCTGGCGGAGAATGGGATATGAGTACCCTTGGGAGTGATGATGATTGCCCCAATTCCATTGCCAAAAGCGTTAACTGCTCCATCGAAAATTAGGCCCCATCTTGATCCAGGCTCAGGACCTTCTTCAGGTAATGGTTCATCATAATCTTTCATCTTCAAGTACAAGACATCTTCGTCAGGAAAGTCAAACTTGAGAGATTGATATTCATTAATTGGTTGATGCGCCAAATGATCGGCGAGAATGCTTCCTTTGACCGCTTTTTGAGCACGGTATTCAATGTCATATTCGGATAACAGCATTTGCCATCGGGCAATCCTTCCTGTTAAGGCAGGCTTTTCAAAGACATACTTGATCGGATCCATTTTGGAGATTAACCAAGTAGTATTGTTGATCATGTACTGGCGGAGACGTTTTGAAGCCCAAGCCAAAGCACAACATGTTTTTTCGAGCATGGAGTAACGAGACTCACAGTCTGTGAATTTCTTACTCAAGTAATAGATGGCATGTTCTTTCTTACCGGTTTCATCTTGTTGTCCAAGCATACAGCCCATGGATTCTTCCAACACAGTAAGGTACATGATTAATGGTCTTCCTTCAACTGGAGGAATCAATATTGGTGGTTCTAACAGGTACTCTTTGATACTGTCAAACGCTTTCTGGCAATCTTCAGTCCATACAACCCCTTGATCTTTGCGGAGAAGCTTGAAAATTGGCCCACATGTAGCAGTCATTTGAGAGATAAATCTGGAGATATAGTTCAATCGTCCGAGAAATCCTCTTACTTGCTTTTCAGTTTTTGGTGCAGGCATTTCTTGAATAGCTCTGACTTTGTCGGGATCTACTTCGATACCTCTTTGGCTGACAATGAAACCCAAGAGTTTTCCAGATCTAACCCCAAAAGTACATTTGTTAGGATTCAAGCGAAGCTGATATTTCCTTAGTCGTTGAAACAACTTCAAAAGGTATTCAATATGTTCTTCTTCTGTGCTGGACTTGGCTATCATGTCGTCCACATAAACTTCAATTTCTTTATGCATCATGTCATGAAAGAGAGTAGTCATTGCCCTTTGGTAAGTTGCGCCTGCATTCTTTAATCCAAACGGCATCACTTTGTAGCAAAAGGTACCCCATGGGGTGATGAAAGATGTCTTTTCCATGTCTTCGGGAGCCATCTTGATCTGATTATAACCGGAGAACCCGTCCATGAAGGAAAAGACGTTGAACTTAGCGGTGTTATCGACCAGCATGTCAATATGTGGTAATGGAAAGTCATCTTTTGGACTGGCTTTGTTCAAGTCACGGTAGTCAACACACATTCTGACTTTGCCATCTTTCTTCGGAACTGGCACTATGTTGGCCAACCATTGAGGATACTCTGAGGTGACTAGAAAACCTGCGTCGAGCTGTTTTTGAACTTCCACTTTGATCTTGTTAGCCATATCAGGGTGAGTCCTTCGCAATTTCTGCTTAACTGGCGGACATTCTGGCTTCAATGGCAAGTAATGCTGAACAATATTGGTATCCAACCCAGGCATGTCTTGGTAGGACCAGGCAAACACGTCAACGTATTCTTTGAGAAGGTCTGTCAACTTACTCTTGATATCAGTATCAAGCAGCGATCCAATGGTCACTTCTTTTTTGTCTTCTTCAGAACCCAAGTTGATCTTTTCTAAAGGCTCTTTGTGAGGCAGAATGGCTCTTTCCTCGTGCTTAAGTAATCGAGAGATCTCGTCCGGGATCTCCTCTTCTTCCTCTTCTTCGGCTTCGAACACAGGAAACTCAAAGTTGGGAGAGGGCATAGGGTTATTGCATTCAATGGGTTTATCAATAGTAAATCTGCACATGTGATTTATATTTATTTCAGAAAATTTATGAATGCAGGAGTGTATGCAGATTTTTTTTGAAAAGTTTTTTTTTTTTTATTTTGGTTTTTTTTAGGATTACCATTTCCAGAAAAAGCAAAAATAAAACATATAATGTAGGGAATTCAAAATGACACTTTATTTATGATTCATTTTTGAAACAAAGCCCTAAACACAAACTCATTTGTCTTGGGCAGGACAAAGAGGGAAACTTTTAAAACAAACCCCTATACACAAAGTTATTTGGGCGGAATATTTAAAAGCAAAGCCCTATAAAACATCTCTCTGCTTTGGGCAAGGCAGGAGGTCAAAATAACAGCGAGGTGATTACTTTGAGCGGCGAACAACATTCGGAACGTCGACAGCCTTCCAGTAACAACGAACTCCTCTGTGTATTATGTATTCAGGAAAATCCTCCCCAGAGTGATCTTCAGCAATGACATTGACCGCTGGTCGAGCAGGATTTGAAGGTCCTGGTTTGTCACTCTTGTTCTTTGTAGAGTTGAAACGGTCTTCTTCCACTTCTTGAAGAGCATAAGACGAGTCACAATCTTCAGAATTTTCAGGGTGTTCTTCCCAGTCTTCAGGATGAAGAGACTCATTGTCAGCGACACTTTCCGAGTCAGTTGCGGGACCATTTTCCCCTTCATCTTCAAAAATGGCATTTATGTGATAATAACCATCTTCAGGATTGTTAATCTTGGTAAATGCGTTGAAGTCGAAATCTTCAGTAATTTCAGGCTGCTGAGAAAATTGACAGGGCTGATAAGCCTCTTCTGGTTGACTGTTATATTCAAAGGAATCTCCCCATCCAGTTGGTTGGATATCCTCAATCGCAATCTTGTAACTTTCAGGTGCAGTGTATTTCACCATATAATCATATTTTCCACTTGGTTGTCCCAAGGTGTCCCAAACCTCTGCAGGAATAGGCGGAATTTCTTTAGCACTTGTTTTCTCTGAAGGAGGATATGGTTCTTCCTGAGATATGTATCCCGAGTCATGGAGATAACATTTCCATTCTTCTTCAGTATCAGGTAGACCTTCTTCAATGCATTCTTCAATAAGGACATTAACCTCTTGAGGAATTGGGTTAAGGAATCCTCCACTAATGAATGTTTCTTTGATCGGTCGAAGGGTTTCATCCTTCTTGGTGCAGTTTGAGAATGTTGGTGAACATCCGAGACCTGCTCTAGTTTCATTCTTGGTAGGGATCACAACTTGCCCCCAGCCAGTGGTAGTTCCATCTTTCACTACTTTCACTGCCTCTTTGTAAGAAGAGATCGATGCTTTCTTTTTGGAAGATTCGTCTTCTAAAGAGAGACCTTGGAACGGAGTTCCCTCCTCATTATCAGCACTAATGAAAGAGAAATTGGACAAATGGCTCACCATCAAGGCTTGTTCTCCACTTATTGTTACCAATTTTCCATTTGTTACAAATTTTAACTTTTGATGGAGAGTAGAAGTTACTGCCCCTGCTTCATGGATCCATGGTCGTCCTAACAGACAGCTATAAGCAGCTTGAATGTCCATGACCTGGAAGATGATTTGAAATGTATGCGGACCAATTGTCATGGGAAGGTTGACTTCACCGATAACAGATTTTCGCGATCCATCAAATGCTTTGACAACTACACCACTGAACTTCATAGGCATTCCTTGGTAAGACAAGCGAGCAAGAGTCGTCTTTGGCATCACATTCAAGGAAGATCCGGTGTCTACCAACACATTGGACAAAGAGTCTGACTGACAGTTCATAGAAATGTGCAAAGCAAGATTGTGATTTCTGCCCTCCTCGGGGAGTTCTTCATCACAGAAGCTTAAATTGTTACAAGCTGTTATGTTGGCTATTATCCCATCAAAGTGATCAACAGTCACATCATGATCGACAAAAGCTTGATCCAAGACCTTCATCAGGGCTTCCCTGTGGGCTTCTGAGTTTAACAGCAATGAAAGTATTGAGATTTTTGAAGGAGTCTGCATAAGCTGATCCACAATTTTGTATTCACTTCTTTTGATAAGCTTCAAAATTTCGTCAAAGTCAGAATTGACATTGGTTCCACTGGACTGACCAACATCAGTGTTTGTATTACTGACAGGAGTTTCCTCAGGATTCCCCACTGGTGTATTGATAGAATTTTGTCCGGTTGCAGGAGCAACAGGCTGCTTTGGAGGTAGTGGAGTATACACACGTCCACTTCTTGTTACTCGACTCACATCAGCGATGTTCACGACAGATGAAAGAGTTGGTAAAGGAACTTCTTGTCCATCCTTTATCATTGTTGCATTGTAGTTGTATGGAACTGCCTTGTCAGAGTCATAAGGAACAGGTCCAGGTAGACAAATGATCAAAGGAGCAATAGGAACCTTTGGCTTGTTGTAAGTAACTTCTATGCGCTTAGGCATGTTGAAATGAGGAACGATGACGTTAACTTTAGGCATTTCCGAGTTGATATCTGAGACTAAAAGCTCATGCGGATAACATCCTATCATGTTAACTTCATTTTCATCCCTATTTCTGTAGATCTCAATAGTACCATTATCTAGCAAAACTTGGAGATCTCTTCTCACAATCGAACACCCGTGAGGATCCACACAACATATTCTACAGGAACCGTATTGATGCTGGCGAAAATTCTGCCCCCGACAAAGAGTAGCGTGCATTTGTACCAAATCTGCTCTTGAGAAGTTGATATTATAGACTCGGTATTGGCCAGGACATCCATATACCATGTTTACAACATGCCCTCCGTGATTGGGCAGCGGATTTGCTTGCACATTAGGGTTCAAATTTCTGAAAGAGAGAAGATTAGATCTAACCAACCTCTGAACTTCATATTTCAAAGCTATGCAATGCTCAAGATCATGGCCAGGTGCTCCTTGATGATAAGGGCATGAGACCTCAGCTTTGTACCACCATGGGAGTCTCTCAGGTACTGGTGGTGGTGCTCTAGTTTGAACGAGACCTTTTTCAATCAAAGCAGGGTACAATTCTGTATAGGTCATTGGAATCGGATCAAACTGTGGAGCTCTTTGCACACGATTCTGATTGTTGTTAAGTTGTTGAGCCTGTTGTCGAGGCTGTTGTTGTTGAAACTGCGGGGTAAATCCCGGATTTGGCGCTGTATTAACGACTGGCGCAATAGAAGAAACCTGTTGTTGACGACTGACATTTCCTCTTGGCCTCCCTTGGGATACCATGTCAACACTTTGTTCTTTCTTCTTTGGGAAACCACTTCCGAACTTTTTGGTTCCGCTTGAAGATCCACCTTCTTTAGTTAGACGTCCGGTTCGGACCCCTTCTTCTAGACGCATCCCCATGTTTACCATTTCGGTGAAATCACTTGGAGCACTAGCAATCATGCGTTCATAATAAAACGGGCTGAGAGTATTCAAGAAGATTTTTGTCATCTCTTTCTCTTTTAACGGCGGATTAATCTGAGCAGCAGTTTCTCTCCAACGTTGGGCATATTCTTTGAAAGCTTCATGATCTTTCTGAGCCATGGACCGAAGCTGATCTCTGTTTGGAGCCATATCCGAGTTATACTTGTACTGTCGGACAAAGGCCTCACCTAGGTCATTGAATGTTCGAATATTAGTGCTATCCAAGCCTGTGTACCACTTCAGTGCGGCACCAGTCAAACTGTCTTGAAAGTAATGGATAAGCAACTGATGATTATCTGCATAAGTAGACATCTTTCTGGCATACATCACGAGATGACTTTGTGGACAAGAACTACCTTTGTACTTCTCAAAGTCAGGGACCTTGAATTTAGCTGGTATTTGTACACTGGGAACCAAACATAGCTCCTGGGCATTCTTTCCAAACAAATCTTTGCCACGAATAGCTTTGACTTCCAATTGAATCTTGTTGAACTGTTCTTGGAGATCTTCCACAAGGTTACGCTGATTTGTGTTATCACTTTGATCATGATAAATCTCATTGCCATCATAAGGAACAGTGTGAACCGTAGGGGTCGGAACTGTCATAGTAGGTTGAGAAAGTGCCATAGTGATTTGGGAAAAAGTTACCCCTGAATGTGGAATAAATGCTGAACCTTGTGCAGCAGGTGCTTCAGTTGTAGCTGTTTGAACCCCAGAGAAATTATGGCGGAAACCTGTACCAAAACTGAAAGGCGGGCCCCAACCTTCTGGCATGGAGAAAGATGGAATGTTGAATGCAACTGTAGAAACTGGAGTAGTGACTTCAGATGTTACTGTTGCTTGACTGTTGGGTGGCGGCGGCTGATTTTGTGCGGCCATTAAAGAGTCAACCAGAGTAGTGAGACTTTCCAACTTTTCTTGAAGAGTGGTCACTGTACCACGAAGCTCAATATTCTCTTGTTCAGAGTGTTCCATTACTCTTCTTCTGCTTGAACGAGTATTGTATCTGTGATCTGATTGCGAACGCGGTCGAGAAACTTTGAGACGCGACAGCTTGACGATCTATTGGAGAAAGATCCAAAAGATGAGACTCTATACAACAGACTCGATATGCAGAATGATGTATGCAAAAAGAAATTTATGATTTTTCCAAACATTTTAAAGATTATTTCCTTGCAAACATTTGAACACAAACAATTCTTTTATTGAATAAATGGGAAAGGTTACAACATTGGAGCGTAGCTCCTTACAAAAGCAAATGATAAATGAAAAGCTAAACAAATCCTAAGCATCTTCATCGGACGAAGAACCAAATGCGTTGTGCAGCTTGAGCTTCATGATTTCTTTCCCATAGTAAGCTTTCAACTCGGCCTTCTCAGCTTGTCAACAACATTCTTCCAATTGTCAGGCATCGGAGCGTTGCTTGTCGAGGCTTCAGGATTTTTCTTGCTTTCTTTGATGTATCTTCTGATTGCGGCGTCTTTCCGACGGATCTTCTCATCTTTACTCATGAGCCAACCATCTTGACAATAGAGAGTTTCTTCGTGATCTTTCACTCTTTTCTTCAACTTTCTATTTTCCTCATCAGTTTTACGAAACTTTTCTTCCCAAGAGTCCTTTTCTAACCTTATCTTGGCTAAGATTTCCTGGTACTTTTCTACAGTGTTAATGGGAACATTGGGTAGTTGAGACACCACAGGGAACATGGGTTTTTCATAATCATAAGGCATTTGAAACTCCTTTGCTCTTTTCTTTACCCAGCAGGTATAGGCGTTTGTAGCAATGCAGTTTCTTTCCCCACCTTTTTCTTTTCTTCGGACGTCATACCAAGCTCTCACCATTCTTGTCTTCAACCTTTGAGGATCTTCCCCTTCTCGGTAAAAGTAGCATTCCACTGTGAGACCAATTGGTTTAACTGAATTTGCATACCCGAGTTGTCGTCGGGCTAGGACCGGATTATAGTTAATTCCTCCTTGTGTGCCAATGAGAGGTACGTTGGCGAACTCTCCACAACTATCAATGGTTTCTGTACCACAGCGAGCCAAGGTATACCAATGAATATCATTATTAGCAAGAGACATAAGTCTTCGAGGCCAACGTAAGCCTTCTCGGTTTTCCATGAAAATAGGGGACTTAGGTAAGTGTGAAACAATCCATTTGTACAAAAGAGGTGCACAACATACAATGATTCCACCGCCTTGGCGATTCCTATGATGGATAGAGAAATACGTGTCACCAAGCAAAGTCGGAACAGGATTTCCAATCAGAAAGATCTTTAAGGCGTTGATATCAACAAAGTCGTTGACGTTGGGAAACAGAACCAACCCATAGATGAGCAAGGCTAGTACAGCTTCAAAAGCTATCATGCTACCAGTGTCAATGAAATCAAAGGCTTTCTTTATTAGAAATTGCGAAGTTAAACCCGGAAAGTTTCCTTTGGTAGTCCAATTACTTTCTATTTCAGATTTCTTCAAGTGGATACTTGCTGCAATGACTGGTGACTTAGGAATGGCTTCCAAACCATTGAAAGGTATTTTGTCAGATACAGGAATACCCAAAAGATCGGCGTATTCTTCCAAGGTTGGTACCAACTGATAGTCTGGAAAGGTGAAACACCGGTAGACGGGATCATAGAACTGAACCAGAGTTTTGAGAAGTCCTTCATCAACATGAGTGTTCAAGATAGGCAAAAGCTTTCCATGGCTTTTCCTAAAATCAGAAGGATCTTGTACAGAAGATGCTAACTCTTTCAGCCTTTCCACATTAGGCATTTTGAAATCGTACTTTTTGGTATGCCTTTTTACCCACTCCATAACTTAATCCTATAATGTTTGCAAAGAAAATTCTCTAAATTTTTTTTTGGAAAAATCATGTTTTTATGGGAAAAGATGGGTTTTTAATGAATGTATGAATGCATGGATGCGTGGATGCCACATATTCAAACATGGTAAAGCAAACATGGCAGTTCAAACATGGTAATGCAAACATGGTACTACAAACAAGGTAATTCAAACATGGTACACATAGGTTCAAAGGTCCAGCGTCACGAGCATGAGGTCAGAGAACCAAACATGGGATAGTACTAGGGTTTATCACCTGCAAAACATGTTCTACTGATACGTCAGAGTCTACATTTTTCTTTCGGATATTACCGGCTTGCACAACTGAACTTGTGAGCTAGAAATATTCTCAAGAAAAACTCGTCTGAGTGTGGTTCTCCGCATGACAACTATCCAAGTCTTCACCTGGATCGTTTCTGCACCACGTCCTAATAAGGCCAGGATGGGTTGGGGTTCTACAGCCAACTCAGCTTCTACAGTTCAATGAAAGCAATAATGTCTTCGCAACTGAACTTGCTAAACATATACTACAAACAAGGAACCTCCACTGAGCGGAAGGATTCTCATGCTGACTTTTTAAGGACTGAACTCCTTGTATGCCATACATGACTATACCCTCCACCTAATTCTTATGTGTACTTAATCCGGGTTAGGATTTGTCCATAATGTATCACTTGTAACAGAATCACACAAGTAACAGGACCAAGGAACCACACATGTAACAAGAATAAAATAAAAACAAAACAAATAGAAATAACCCTTTCTTTGGAAACAATAAAAAGATGGTTCCCCAGTGAAGTCGCCATTTTTCTGTCGCGGGCGAAAAATCGTTTTGTTCCTCTTTTTTCGAGATGAGACACCTGATGCCTTCTTTGGGCTCGAGTGCTCAAAAAATGATTTTTCTTTTGTTTCGACCAAACTTTTTATTGTTTCCAAAGGAGGAAAAGGAAAAAAGCTGCAATAACCTAAAAGTGGGGGGAGAGATCTTGGGTAAGAGGGTTGGTTATACGAAGGGAAGGTATTAGCACCCAACGTATCTATAGTACTCTATAGGTTTCTTTGTTTTGTTTATTCCATTCTTGTTGTGGTGGAGGTTCTTGTGAAATAGGTGGGACCTAAGGTGTTTGTTTGATTATGCTCGCAAAGATCATCGCGATCCTCTGCATACATATCCCTTAGAGGGAATCAGAGCATCTGTAGCTCGGGGTCTACGGGTGCTAAGGTTTGAATGGTTTTTTTGTTTTGTTTTGCTCGCCAAGGATCGACCTTGTGCCTACGTATTCTCAAAGGGATGTTGAGAAAGTCAGAGCAATCGTAGTTCCCACTTATGCTAGTGGAAGCAAAGGAAAATAGACAAATGTCGTCTAAATGCTAGATGTATCTAATCTATATCATCACATACATCTGTTTGATTTTTGTTTGAAAATCTTTTCATTATAAGCCCGGGGCCATGCCACTTAGGGTGCTTAGAATGATAAAGATGTTTTTGTGTTTAACCAGCCTTGTGGCAAAAGTTTCAATGAAGTCAGCCTTGTGACAAAAACTTTGATTAATCAGCCAGCCTTGTGGCAAAAGTTTCAATGAAGTCAGCCTTGTGACAAAAACTTTGATTAATCATCCAGTACGGTGGTAAAACAGTTTGATTGATTAGCCAGCCTTGTGGCAAAAAAGAAATTTGATTGATTGATTGTTTGTGATGATATAGAAGAGATACTCCTAGCATAGAGATGAAAAATGTCTAATCTCCTAGGGTATTTGTTTTGGATATTGGGGATGCTTATAAGAAGCCCGTGGGTCCTTGTACGAAGCCCAAGAGGAGGCTATCCGAGGGTCCTTGCATTGTAAGCCCAAGAGGAGGCTATGGGAGGGACAATCCAGGGTCCTTGCATTGTAAGCCCAAGAGGAGGCTATGGGAGGGTCACTCGTTTGTACAAAGCCCAAGGGGAGGCGTGGTATAGTTGGTTTGAGCTCTTAGAGCGATTTCACCGGGAAACCATACTCTATGTCCTAACCTAAACTAGGGAGATTCTTTGCACGAAGCCCAATAGGAGGCTATGGGGAACCTAGTGTTGTACTAAGTTGAACAAGCACACATATCACACATATGAACAAACATGAACAAGTATGAACAAACATGAACAGGTATGAACAATTATATATATGACAAAGTGTGTGTATATAATGGAGTTTATGAAGGAAATATACCTGTAAGCATGATCCATTTGTATACACAGGGGCTCGGGACTTATACTCGGGGAGAAGTCCACTTGAGTTTATTCAAAGCTATGTAAACAGGTATTCACAAAAGGGCTTGGGACTTATACCTACATGGAGGCCCATGGTATATTTTTGGGAAGATTTAAAGAAACCTTCATTTTTGGTTTGTTATTCAAAGTTAAAAAAAACAGATTGATATATGTACAAAAATGTATGTGTACAATGAAATACCTAATTTCATGTACAGGAATGGGTATGTACAAAAGGGGCTTGGGACTTATACCTACGTGGAGGCCCGTGTTTATTTTATAAAACATGGTTGATTGTTTATAACAGACGCGAGGTTTGAAAAACTGTTTGAAAGTTATTGTTTTGAAAGAGTTTTCTGTACAAAGAAAAACTGTAGAAAAAAGGAAAAAGGAGTGGGTCTTATACTCTCTAATATTCGAGAGGCCCCACATCGTTTTGAAAATCAATTGATCAATTAAAAAGATTTAATCAAATAATTTCAAAAAGAAATGGTTTATTGTTTTGAAAAGAATAATCGTTTGTTTTAAAACAATTTGAATTTGACAAAAGTCAACTTAATTAAGTAAAAATCAAATTTTAATGCTTAATTAAGACCTAAGTGATTAGGGTTTGATCACAAAAATATTTACAAGTGATTAGGTTTGAAAATTAAATGAAAAATAATATTTTAAAGTATTAAAAAAACACTTAAAACATGTCATTTTGAACCTATTTAAAAATGTATTAAATAAATCTTTTTTGATGATTTTTTTTGGTATTCATAAAATATGTATATTAAACAAAGAGTATGCAAAAAATGAAGTTAAAATGAGTTAATTTGCTATGTTAATTAATTAAGTGAAGTTGTTAAGAAAATGAATGAGAAAAGTGGCAAAAAATAAGCTTTTGGTCCTGCCAGGGTTTGAACCCACGCCCTCTCTCTCACCAGCCAAAACACACAACCAACTGAGCCACGCTTGTGGCTTGTTAATAACACGCATCAAACTAATTATATTTTAAAACTTGGATTTGAAATTTCTGAAACAAAAATGGCGCCAAGAACACACCTTCAACTGATTTTTTGAAAATCTTTGAAACTGGATTGTTTTGATCAAGTAGATAGTCTATCTTGCTCGGTTTTGGACGAGGAACACAATGGTATCATTTAATTGCATTTATTTTTGCTCTAAGATGATTAATTCTCTGATGAACACGAAGAACCCTAATCTTATGATTCAATCTGAAATTGTGTATAATTGATGAATTGTGAAATTGATTGAGGGCTATTGATCAGTGATAGTGCAGAAACAAGATAGCAACTCAATTTTTCATTTATGATGCATGTATGTATGAGTTTGAAGTTCATAGCACTTACCTTCAAAAACGGCCAAGCTGGGATTCGAATTCTGCAATAGAGGTGTTACAGAAGTTGTTTGATGATCTGGATAGCTTCAATGGACCATATGGAAGGTGTCTGGATGCTTGGAGTGAATTGAAAACACCTGGAGTAGTTGGAGGTACCCGATCTGCAGTTAAGCCCAAGTGTAAATGGAGCTCTATGATTCTGATGTTTCAGGTTGATGATGAGTGTTTGGATAGCTCATATGTGATATATGTGAGGTGTGGGAAGTGTTAATTTGGTCAGAAATGATCTGGAATGAAAATTGGCATGATAAGGCTCTTTATGTGTTCATATGGAGGTTGAAGAGTGAATCTGAGTTTTGGGGTAATTTGGGGTGTGTGAGTGGTTCAAACACATCCCGTATGATGTTTATGAGTTGCTAGAACCATCACTTTGGCCATAACTTCAAGGGTTTGGAGGTTGAGCTTTCTACCTCTTTGAAAACTATGAAACTTGCAATTCAAGAAAGAAGAGAGAAAACCTATAATTGTGAGGTTTTGGTGTGAATTGAAGAGTGATTTGAACCTCTATTTATAGGCCAAAGTTTCTGAATACAAAGCTCTTGCAAGTTGATCAAGAATGATGATTTGGCTTAAGAGATAAAATGGAATCTTTCACATTAAATGCAAATGGTTAAAAGTGACTTAACCATGGTTATTTCTCAAGCTTCTTATCCTCTTCCATTCTGATCTCAAATCAGAAAATATCTACCAATTATTGCATCTATGCATCATTACTTGGATCATTTGGCAAATTGGTTCATAACTTAGTGAAAATGGCATGTAATTTCAAGTGAAAAGTTCACTAATGTCAAAATTCAAAACCATGGCTACACTCCATATTTTTCATGCTCTTGGACATTTTGGAAAGCTCATATTACACACTTCAAAACCCTAGTTGAAAGTTTCTTCAAGATCCTTAAGGAAGTGGGTGAAAAAGATCCATGAACTTTGAGAAAAATGAAGTTTCAAGTGAATTTTTCCAAAGATGCCAACTTTGAAGCTCCATATCTCTTAAATGGTTGATCTTATGGAAAAAATTTATATGTGTCAAAGTTGTTTATTGGATCAAAATCTACAACTTTCATGTTGGAAGTTTTTTTCAGTTTGTAGGTGAAAGTTTGAGAAATTCCCTTTCAAAGTTTGGAAAAAACCATGAAAAACACTTAGAAATTTTTCTAAGTATGAAAAGTCAAACTTTTGACTTTTTGATTCTTGATTGATTTTCTTGATTTTTCTTGATCAAATGACTTCATATATCATATATTGATGATTCAAAACTTCAAAAGTCATGGTTGACCAAAATTCCCCAAAAGTCAATGGTGATCTTGTACAGTCGACTTTTTCAGACGAATCGCGTTTCTGGAGATTTCAAATGAAAAAGGCTATCCTCATCAAATGAATGGTATGAATGGATCATATTGAAGCATTAGAGGATATTGAGCCATGGTTTGAGTTGTGGCACCATGTCCTGATTAAAAAGTCAGTTATTCAGTGAATTAGGTCAAAAACCCTAATTGTCGACCTGATGAAATTGATGACTGTGGATCTTGAATTGAGACAAAATCTTCATTGGATATTGTCATAGGGATTATTTGAAGATGATTGAAACCTTTGATTGACTTCCTGGGGATTTTTAGGGTTTCCCAAATGTGATCCCTGATTTCAGTCCCTGATAGTTCAAAACCCTGATCTGAGGATTTGTCTGATCAATCTTGGTGTAGGAGATGTTATGAGCCAATGGATTAGGTCAAAATGATGCACTTGAGGTCTTGATATCATGTCCCAAGTCATTAGGTCAAATCCTGAGCAAAAGTCAGGAGTATGCTATCTTCAGTGAAAACCCTAATCTGGTTGGTTCAGAGCCTTTGAGCTTGTTGAAATGAATCTCTGAGGACCAAATGTTGATTGTAGATGAATATGATTCTTTGAGATGAAGGGAGAACAAAACCCTAATTGATTGTTACTTGTACTGATGAGTGATTTCCTGATTAAACCCTGCTGAGTCACAAGTAGCAAACACAAGCTATGCAATTTGTTAGAGATGCAAATGATGCATATGCAAATGATATGAGGTGGTATCTTAGGTCAAAAATTGGGGTATGACACCTGACTACCGATCCTTCGAGATCTTCAACTCTGTAGATTTTGTATTATCTTGGACATCCTTGAGCCATGTTGACGTCGTATTCAGTTTTGACTCGGATGTGTTGAATCCATCCTAAGTCCATTTGTTCTTGTAATGCAGCTTGAACTACAGCACATCCTTGATAATTCTTTGGACAAATTTCACATTTGAAGTAGTTGTGAGGTGGTACATGGTCGTACCCAGCTTGTCTAGCGTGCATCTTGACGAGATTTTCCCTTATCTGACGAATGTCGTAGATTTGAGTGACGTTGGGGTGCTGATCTATCAGATTTACTGAAGCTTCTTTATGCTGCGGCAAAGGGTTTGCCTGGACATTAGGATTAGTATCTTTGAAGGATAGCATTCCGTTCTTCACTAATCTTTGAACGTCGGCCTTGAAACTGAAACAGTTCTCAATGCTGTGACCTGGTGCCCCTTTATGATAAGGACAAGACTGGTCAGCCTTGAACCAATGTGATGATTCATATGCTGGATTTGGAGGACTCCTTGTCTGGATGAGTCCTTTCGCCAGTAGTGTTGGAAACAAATCCTCATAAGGCATTGGCACGGGGTCAAAAGGAGGATACCTTTGTGCCCGATTGTTGTAATTTGGAGATCGAACCTACTACTGAGGTTGTTGCGACCTTTGTTGAAATGGTTGTTGCGAAACCTGAGGTTGATAAGATGGCGCTGAGTTAACAACCGGAGTTATTGTAGCAACTTGAGGTGGAAACTTCTTCTTTGCTTTGTGCAAGACATTACTGACATCTTGATCCTTTTTCTTCTGGAAAGAACTTCCATACTTTCTAGGACCAATAGAAGATTCTGGTTCTTTGTTTAAGCGTCCTTCTCGAACTGCTTCTTTTAAACGTACGCCCATGTTTACCATCTCGGTAAAGTCACTAGGTGCGCTGGCAACCATTCGTCTGTAGTAAAATGGACTCAAAGTCTTGAGATAGATTTTTGTCATTTCTTTCTCTTCAAGTGGAGGACAAATCTGAGCAGAAACTTCACGCCATCTCTGAGCGTATTCCTTGAAACTCTCTCTATCCTTTTGAGTCATGGCCCATAGCTGATCTCTGTCGGGAGCCATATCCAGATTGTACTTATACTGTTTGACGAAGGCCTCTCCGAGGTCTCAAAAAGTACGAATCTCTGAACTGTCCAAGTTCATGTACCATTTGAGTGCAGCACCAGTCAGACTGTCTTGAAAATAATGAATGAGCAATTGTTGATTATCAGTCTGAGTTAACATCCTTCGAGCGTACATCACGAGGAGACTTTATGGGCATGAATTCCCTTTGTACTTCTCGAACTCTGGTACTTTGAATTTGTGAGGAATCTTAACATTTGGAACCAGACAGAGGTCTACAGCATTCTTTCCAAATAAATCTTGTCCTCGAAGAGTCTTGAGTTCCTTCTGCATTTGCAGAAACTGTTCCTGGAACTCATCCAATCTTTCATACACGCCAGCGTCCTCACTGGGAGCGTGATGTTATACTTGTCCACCCGGTGGAGGAAAAGTATGCACAAATGGTCGTGGAGAAGCCATGACAGCAGATCTTGGTATCTCATCATTCTGTTGTGTGAAACCCATTGCCGTTGTTCTTGGAACTTCAATTTTCAGAGGTCTGTAACCCTCCGGTGGATGCATCTCCGTTGTAACTCTTGGAACTTCAGAAACTGGGAGTATGTACCCATCTGGAATAAAGTTATACGGCATGCCCCAAGGTCGGTCGGGCGGCATGGTATACTGAGGAATAGGAGTAGAAACAATCTCGGAAACCACAGTCCTTTGTGGTTCTTCTGGCGTTGGTTGATTCTGTGCAACTACCAGGGCTTCTACCATACTATTGAGCCTTTCAATAGCATCTTTGAGAGTAGTAACCTCTTCTCTGAGTTCTCCATTCTCTTGCTCTAAGTCGTCCATTCTTTTCTTGTGATTTGAACGAGTGTTGTATGAATGAGACAGCTTGAATGCCTTTGTTCACCTCCTTCTCCTCCTCTCTTTCTGGAGAAAGGAAAGTGACTATTAGATCCGTGACAATTCTCGTGTCAGTGCGTACGACTAAAGCGATGCATGATGTGTAAGTAAGTTAATATTTTTTAAGGAAACATCATAATTACGTTATGAAACATCAAACTTTTTATTGATTAAGTGAAAACGCCGTTTTTTACACACTTTGAAAAGGGAAATACAGAGAAACTGGGAGAAAGGACTCTAAAACTTTGATGAAGAACCGACTTCACGTTCTAACATTTTCTTCTGTTTCTTGAGCTGAGCATTCTCTGACGTGAGTTGATCGATGATCCAGGAAGTAGGAGGGATATGATGAGAAAGCGACGATTGTGTCACTTGACGATCGAGTACTTCAAGTAACTCATCCTTCCTTCTTAGGATGTTCTGAATCTCAACATTTTCCATGTTGACGATTCGATACTTGTTTCTCCAAGAATTCCTTTCTTGGCACACCTTGTTTAATGCTGCTTGTAGTTTCTCAACATCGGTGGAGAAAAGGTATATTGGTTCCCTTAGGGGAATAGGTTCTTGATGCGGATATGGCATCCTGAGCTTGAATGCCCTGACGCGTACCCATTGAAGGTAAGGATTTAGGGAGATGCAAAGATGTTTTCCTAACAATCTTCTCCCTTTTGTGTGAACAAGACGTCAGGCTTGGACAATTTCCTTCTTCAGCATGTTGCCATGATCGTCGATGTTCTTGAAGAACAGACCCTCCAATTGAATACTACTTGGTATATTTTTCATGGGATAGTCGTATTGACGATGGGCTAAAGCTGGATTATAGCTGATTCCTCCCTTAGTTCCAATAAGGGGTATGTTGGGATAACTTCCACAACTAAAGATGATCTTGGTTTCGTCGTTGTCAGGACTACACCAATCAATGTCCGAATGAGTGAAGGACATGATTTTCTGTGACCAGTAAAGGCCAACCCTCATGTTCCAGAAAGTGCTAGACTTTGGCAAGTGCGAGACGAACCATTCGTATAACAACGGTACGCAGCATGTGATTAATCCTCCTCGTTGCAGGTTTCTTGAATGCACAGAATGATAAGCATCCGCAAGCAAGGTTGGAACTGGATTTCCAATTAAGAAGATCTTAATTGCGTTGATGTCGACGAAGTTGTCAATGTTAGGAAACAAAAACAATTCGTAGATAAGCAATGCCAAGATTTCCTCAAAAGCGCTCATATCTTGGATGCTGACGAAGTACCGAGCTTGATCCAACAAGAACTTGGAGGGCAATCCTTGAATTCCTCCTTTACTCACCATATGAGTTCTGATGTCGACTACGTTCAAGGGAGTAGTTGCAGCAATGATGATGCCGCCAGGATTCTTTTCCAAACCGGAGTACGGATCTTGCGCGTACACGGGTATTCCAATCAGACAAGAGTACTCCTCTAACGTAGGCATGAGTTGATAATCTGGAAAGGTAAAGCAGTGATACGTTGGATCGTAAAAATGTACCAATGTGGGAAGGATCCCATCCACAATGTTGGTGCTGAGAAGAGGCAGAAGTTTTCCATACTTCTCCTTGAAAGCCTAGGGGTTGACCACCAGTTTTCCGAGCTTTTCCAATTCCTCGACCTTAGGAATTTTGAAGGTGTATTTCCTATCTCTCTTTCTTCCGTAATCCATGATATAGATCCTTAAGTCCTTTCTCCGTTTCTCTCTTTCTATGAAGTTCAAAACGTTCGTTATTTAGTTTCCTTGAAAAACGACTCGAAAAAGACTCTTTATTTTTAGTTATTATGATGAATGCATGAATGCACACACAAGAGTTTTTAAACAAACATGGCGTATAAGGGTATAGTGGTCATGGAGTCACAACGCAAACCTCGCCCCAGGGTAAACTAAGGATAAGGATTTTTGTACCTGTAGAACGGGTTCTAAGGGTTCCTAGAGCTTTTGCTCAATCTTAAAGATACGTTGACTGGTATCTATAAGAGAGTTTTCTCTGAGTGTAGTATATACGTGATAATTACTTTCGTAATCGCCGCTCTACGTCCTAAAAAGGCTTTAAGCGGGGTTAATGTGTTTCTAGGTCCTCCTGGTACAAATCAGTCTCGGAATGCATTGGCGCAGTTAATCACAACCAGCCAGGCAAATCCCAAGAGTAGATTTGGGAACCAAGATTAGAGGGCCTTCACCGAGAAGACATCCTCCATCCTATCTTATGTTGCACTCAAATCCGGGTATAGGATTTCTCACCGCAAGGGGGAATCAAGCCCTTTCCCGATACAGAAAAAACAAAATAAACAAATATATATGCAACAATCACATGAAATAACACAGAGGTTAGGCAGGACCTCTCTTGTTTGAGGGGGAATTTGGCATCCCTAATTCCTCATTGGGGGCTGGACCAGCATAGGTAAACCAGTGGTTTGGATGAAAAACCAAGGTTATTACTTTCCCCAGCAGAGTCGCCATTTTTCTGTGGTGTCGTTTTTTTAACTCCCCGTTTCACTTGGGAGGACGGCACGCTAGACCCTTCACGCGGAATTTGGAAGGAGAATGCGTCCGGGGCGGGATGAATTTTATTTCAGTTCTTCCTACGATATCACACGAACTTTTTAATCATCCTACGAGTAGGAAAGGGGAAAAAGATCTCAAATAAACCATTGGAGTTTGCTAAGTGTGGGGATTCACCTAGACTAGAAATTCTGGAGTCCGGGAGGTCGGTTATACATAGGGAAGAGTTTAAGCACCCTACATATCCGTAGTACTCTACGGGAACCTTCTCTGTGTATATGTGTTTGTGTTTGTTGCTGATTGATTGGGAAAGTTTCTCCTTTGTGTTAGGAGAAGGAATTGAATTGAATGAAAAGAAAGACAGACTGACTGACTATTTTTGGTTTTTTATTAGCTCGCTGAGATTCCTTGTGAACCTCATGCCTACATATCCTTAATGGAAGTTAGAGCTTTTTGTAGTTCGGGGAACTATTTAGGGAAATTAATTATTTTTGGTGCCTTGCTTGAAGCTCAAGGTTGAAGCTTGAATTAAATCTCTGTTTACAGTAAAGAGACATGAAATCATCTTTATAGAGAGGTATTTCTACTATTCCACCACAAACATTTAAAAGAGTGACAGAAAAGCTGAATTCATTTCATTAAGAGAGGGACCTTACTTGTATGTTTGCAAGTATGCCAGTCACGTGTCTCTTGAATGAAAGAAAGATTCTCATCCAAATTAGGGAAAGTGTACAAGCCTGGGTGTGTTTGCCTCAGAGCATGCCTTTCAGAGTACTAAATGGGAGAATGATTGAAATTGAAATTGAAATTGAAATGTTTGTTTGTTTGAATGTGGTGAGATAGGAGAAATATCTTTCTATAGAGATAAGCTATGTCTACCTACTGTTTGAAAGATTTGATTTTTAGTTGGCTTGTATGAGGCCCAAGCTTGAGGCTTTTTGATTGTTTTTATTGACTCTGGGAGATAACTCCACTGGGAATTTGACTTAAACTAAGAAGTTTTGTGTTCTGTATGAAGCCCAGAATTGTGGTTGACTCTACCTAGGGAGACTCTATTTTGTGCCTTGTATGAAGCCCAAGGTTGTGGCTGACTCTTAGCTGGGGAAGTCATTATTTTCTGCCTTGTACAAAGCCCAAGGTTGTGGCAGACTCTTAAAGAAACTAAATATGGATGACTCTATGGGGAAAAGATCCTAGAGGTTAGGAATCTTTGACACATGAAATGTGGTTTATCTGCCTTGTACGAAGCCCAAGGTTGTGGCTACTTGATGATGAAGGACTTACTGGGGAGACTCTATTATCTGCCTTGTACAAAGCCCAAGGTTGTGGCTGACTTTTTAGGGGTTTTACTCTGCTGGAGAGTTTTATCTTTTGAAAGTTTAATTTTTGGAAGCTAACCCTTTCCAGGGAATTTGGATTTAAAGGAGTGATTTTGGAGGCTGACCCTTTCTAGGGGTTTTTATGGCAGAAAGATTGTCTAGTTGAGACTTCTTGTTTAAAGCCCAAGATTAAGGTTGACACTGACTAAGGATAGATAACTATGGATCCTAGAATCTGCTAAGGAAGATTAATGAAGATAAGGGTGACAGAGACTGTCCATGTCTCTCATTCCAAAAGGTGTACTCAATATGAGATTGAGACATTCTTAGCTTGTTTAAAGTCTGGTTTAAAGAATGGAAGAAACTCACCAGGATAGGCTAAAAGGTGACTAAAGACCTGTTCCTATGCTTATAAGAAACCAGATGGGTCCTTGTATACAAGCTCAAGAGGAAGCTGGGAATGCTTTTAAGAAGCCTGTGGGTCCTTGTACAAAGCCCAAGAGGAGGCTAATCGAGGGTCATCGAGGGTCCTTATTATAGCACAAGAGAAAGCTATGTGGTTTTGAACTTATTTTGGCTCTAAGCAAATGGGCAAGAGGTTTCACCGGGAATAATTCCTCTTGGGTGGATGTGTCCTATTTTAGGTTCTAAGGCTTTTTCAAGATGTTTCACCGGGAATAATTCATCTTGAGGGTTTGAACTAAAGATCTCTAATTAGGAAAGAGCCTTCACCGGGAAGACATTCTCAATCCTAGGCCATAGTCCTATAATATATATATATATATATATATATATATATATATATATATATATAGTTTAACTGTCCTAAGGTTTTACTCAGACGTAGTCCTAAACAAATATATACACAGTTTATATTTGACAGTAATTTAAAGAAAGACTGTAAATTGAAAGCTTGTAAAGTCTAACTTGGATGGAGTGGAGGCCTTTGAAGATGTATGTACAAAGCCTTACCAGCAATTTTGTTGATAACAGTTGAATATTTATTATAAACAGTTAAAGGTTTTTGAAAACAGAAGAAGTGAAGATGGACAAAGGTCACATAGGTATCTGAAGAGTTTCACCGGGAATAATGCCCTTCAAATACCATAAGAATGTTTTGAAAATAGAAAGAAGATTTTGTAAATATAGTTTTTGAAAACAAACTATGAAAAGAAAGAAGGTGTTGGGTCTTACACTCTAATAGAGGCCCAGAGATTTATTTACTGCTTATAAGAAATAGTTAATTGAAAATGAAATACTGTCGTTAAAACAGTTTTATTGTTTGTATTTAAAAATAAAATGAAAAGGGGTTGGGACTTACACTCTATTAGAGGCCCAGAGATTTATTTACTGTTTATGAGAAACAGTTGAAAGATTTGAAATGACACAAGGTTTTGTTGTCTGAAAACCTTAGTCGTCTGTTTAATTAAAGTTTGAAAACAGTTTTGAAAATTGACAAAAAGTCAACTTAATTAGGGTTAAGACAAAGTCTATACCTAATTAAGACCTACATGATTAGGGTTTTATCGCAAAAATATTTACAAGAGATTAGGTTTTGAAAATCAAGAGAAAACTATATTTAAAGTATTTTAAAATACTTAAAAATATGTTATTTTAATCCTAATAAAAATATATCAAATAAATAATATTTTTTGTGATTTTTTTTTATTCTTCATAAAATAGATATGTTAAGTGATAAGTGTATGGAAAATCAAAAAGAAATTATTTAATTTGATTGATTAATTTGTTGTGTGAAGTTGTAAAGAAAATGAAGAAGAAAACTAGTAAAAAATTTGGTTTTGGCCTCACCATGGTTTGAACCCACGCCCTTGGAACCAGTACTCAAAACACACACCAACCAGCCAACGCGCGCTTGGTGTCATAGTGGGGACTCCAATGCTATACATATGTTGTATAAGTGCATAGAGCGAAAAAGAAAATAAAATCAAAAGGTCTGGGGCGAGGGGGATTCGAACCCCAAACCTTGGGCACACGCTTCTCACAAAGTCTCTTTACCACTGGGCTATAACGATGTAGTCGTTTATAAAACAACTACCATTCAAAATAAAATAAATTTAACCATGGATTTGAATTTTGCGCGCCACCACCATTTTCGTCTTCAACCTCAAGCTTCCATGAATTTGAAATTCCAACTCTCTCATTTCTCAACTAAATCAGATGATGTAAACACCAAACTTGTTCTAATTTCTCTCACGATTTCAAATATGTAACTAATATGAATTAATATTAACTACATCTACTGAATTATCTAAAATATGTGAAGAACCCTAAAATTTGAAAATTAAATTAAATGGTTATGTTGAAGTATAAATGACTGATGATAGAGGGTTTTTAATCCTCTGATGATGCTGAATGAAATGGTATCGAGTTTTAACAAAAAGAGTACACGAATTAAAGAGATGGAGCTGAGAAACTTACCTCTGAAAATGGAGGTCGTGAGGCTGATGGAGAACTCTTGGGCTTGTATGGATGATCCTAAAAGCTTCTTGGTGACTCAATGATGCTATCTGAATGCTTATTATGAGTTGAATGCCTCGGAAATTCTCTACTCGACACCTTCTATTTGAGCTTCAAGTGATCATGGAGGTTGGTGATTCTGTGGTTACAGATGTGCTACAGGCATCTGGATAGCTTCACTACAACCTAAGGAATGTGTCTGGATGCTTGGACTAGCTTGACACCTTCTGAATTGCTCTATGGACCTCCAACTGCACGAGCCTCAAGATGGAAGCAACAATGGTGTTCTCCCACTTACAGAAGTGATCCAGATGCTTGGATCAACTCCAATGAACCTCCTTAAGATGTTGGAAAGCTTACTTTCAAAAGAAGAGCCCTGGTTTGAAGAATTCGATTCTTCTTGCCAAAGAAATTTTGAAAACTATAAGCAAGAGGGAGAAATGGAGAAAGCAAGAAATTATGGTTGCTTTGGTGTGTCTAATACTGAGGAATGCACTTGTATTTATAGGCAAATATCTCTGTACAGATTGAAGAGAGCGAGCTTACTTAGTGAGGTAGTTTTGGTTTCTTGGCCATGAAGAAATTCAAAGAATCTCCAAAATGAAATGATGGCCAAATCGAGCTAGTTCCCTATCCATTGATCTTATCTGGTCTTGGGGAACATTTCTGATGCAGAGGAGTGTTCCAATTGGTTGGTGAGAAGATTCCTTTGATGATTCATCCATTTGCCATAAATTCTCAAAATGCAACCATTACATAATCACATGTTCTTGTTTTGGGAATATTCTTCAATCCTCATGCCATGGTGGAAATGGATGTATGGTATCTCTACTGATGTATTATGGGTCATGTAGCATCAATTAGTAGAGCCATTTGCACAAATTTGCAAAGTTTCAAATTGTACGTGACCTATAATTTCTCTTCATGAGGCCAACTTTGAACAAGCATAACTCCTAGCTCAAAATGAATTTCGAGAATGTTGAGCACAATTTGGAAAGACCTTAACATGTACTTCAATTAATTAGTTTGGAGTTTCTTCAAAATCTCTTGGGAAAATTATGAAAAACAGGCCCAAAGTTTGAAGAAAACTAGGTTAAAAACACTTGGAATTTTTTCTAAGTTTTTATGACCTAAAACTTCAAAATCCCAAATCTCTTAAATGATTGATTTCTTGAAAAAAGTTGCATTGTAAGATGTTGTTTTATTTTGCAAGATCTACAACTTTCATTTTGGGAGTTTTTTGAGTGTGTAAGCAAAATTTTGAGTTCCCAAAATACCCTTAAAAACCCTAATTCCTGACTTTTTGATCCATGATGAATTTTCTTGAATTTCTCTTGCCAAACGACTTTAATAATCATATATTGATGATATTGATCTTTAAAAGTCATGGTTTGACCAAAAATCTAAAAAGTCAAAGGTGATCTTGCATAGTTGATTTTTTCCAGATGAAGTGAAATCTTGGACTTTTGTGATGAATCAAAATCTCCTCTTCAAATGAATGATGTGAATGGATTATATTGAGGTAATAGAAGTTCTTGAGTCATGTATTGAGTTTTGGATCCATGTCCTGATTAAAAGTCAACTATCTTGGTGAATTAGGTCAAAAACCCTAATTGTCGACCAGATGAAATTGATGACTGTATATCTTGAATTGAAGTGTAATGCCTTATGGATATTGTCATATGGATCATTTGAAGATGATTGAAGCCTTTGAGTGATGCCATGGAGCTTTCTAGGTTTTCCCAAATGTGGTCCCTGATTTTAGTCCTTGATGGGTTCAAAACCCTAGCTGAGCAAACCTGAGTCTAGGTGTCTGGTGTCTAATCAATCAAAGGTGAATGAATGAATCATTTGAGTCTTATGATTGTATTAGAGGTTAATCTCATATTGATTGATCCTTTGCCTGAACTCCTTTGTCCTTGAGCATCCTCGACTGGGGTATCAGACAAACAAGTGACTGCTCTAAATACCTGTCTTAAGTTTGATAAGGTATTTGGAGGTATGACATCTCAGGGGGTCAAAATTAGGGTATGACAATACTTACAAAATGGATTCTAGTTTTTCCATAACCATTACAAAGAAAACATAATTGTTTTAAAACTAAAACTAAGATTTTACAATTTATCAAATCATATTTGAATTAGAATTAACAACCTCTCATATTAAATCAAAATAATCTCACTATAAATTAAATCATCAATCAATTTCTTTAATTCTAATTTAAACAAACACGATTTTTAAATTATTGATCAAGAATCAAAATCAAATTTGCAAGACAACTTGTTTGGAAGAAAAGAAGTAGAACCATAAAAGTAAATTAATATTAATAATCAACCCTCAATTTCTCATTGATCCATCTATAATCAGCAAATCGATCCACGAGTTTAGCCTTGCATTATATGTTTTTTACAACAAAAAATCAGTAAAAGCTAAGGTATGATTTTGGATGCTACCAACATTATTTATGTCTAAAATTATTACAAAATTAGGGTGTTGAGATTAATGACTCATTGCAAATAAGTAGCTCAAACCTGCAACCAAATACACTGCTTTAGTGATTTTTTGCCACAAATAAGTAGTTCAAAGGGAAAGTTAAACCTCTATTTCTTAGTTTTTTAATGGATGGTCACACGCTCCAACTAGATAAACATGTCCCTAAATATGGATTGTAAATTAATACATACTAAAGATGTTATTAAATCCGAAAATTATATAGTAAATTTACTAAACATCAATTAAGACCAAAGTTTTTAAACAAGATAAGAGGTGGGTATTATATATGAGAAGTGCTCTAAAATTCCTAGTAGAATGTTATAAGAGTGTATAAATAACATTAATCACTTGTATTTCATGATATACACAAAAATCCAAATCTTTGAAAGTATTTAAATTATAGTAGTTTATCAGCTTCCAACTCAAAAACTCCATGTGTTTTAAAACTTATTAATGGTGATGAAATTTTTTTATCAAATCAACTATAGTAGACACATCTTCACCCTAGAAAATTCTCATCTCCCAATAAGATAAACCTTAATTGATCCAGAACGGTCATTTTCATGTGTTCAACTATGACATTATGTTGCGGTTAGCCAATGACAGAGCTATGCCTCTTTATACCTTGTTTCTTATAAAATTTATCTAAAACACACTCCATTCCATTTTTAGCTCTTAAAATTTCCAGTTTAGTTCTCAATTCCTTAAAATTTTTAAAGGTGTCAACTTTATGTTTTCAAATGTGAACCGATGTTCTAGAAAAATCAACAATTGTAATGAGAAAATATAAACCATTGCCATGTGTTTCCACCCTTGTCAACTCAAATATCTAAGTGAACATAATTACTATAATTATGCATATCACTTTAAAACTTCACTCTATGTTATTTTTCGATTATGCAATGATTACATAATTGTAAGTTTAATATCTCACTACATCAAAAAAAATTCTTAGGAAGATCGACCATACCTGTTCCACTAACATACCCTAATATCAAATTTCAAAGTTTATTTTTGTTATAAAAGTCTTGACTAGATAATGATACATTACCGATAATAGTGAAACCATCCAAAACATACAAACCACATATTTTAGACCCTTTAGAAATTATCAATGCTCCATGCAAAATTTTAAACATTACATATTCGATTCTAATGCAATATCTTAAATCATCAAACATAATTATAGACAAATAAAAATCACTTATGTTCGGTAACATGCCTCATGTTAGGTAAAAGAAACTTACGGTATTCTCCATCAACTCATCCCTAGATTTACTCCCTTTTTGGTTTCCATTAACTCATCCCTCTTGAGATAATCGAGTATTCTCCATCATCGTCAATCTATAATACTTTCATCTTGGTTAACTCCTTAGGTCAAAATCGAGGATAAAATAATTTTGTTTTGTCCCAATATATATTTGTTTCCCTTTATAAAGTAACAACGTTCAAGATATTGTCAACACATCAATCCACAAGAAACTCTCACTATATATCTAAGACGCTACATTGTAAAACTCAAACATTCATAATGAAAGAATTTGTCATAAAAACAGTAAAAATTAAAGAAGGCTGGAAAAGATTAATTGTAATAGGAGAAAAATTTGCTTTAAGGTTGGTTTTCTTACATAATCTCTTATCATGTAACCGAAAATTTATTTTATTTATCTTATCCTTTTTATATTAGAAACAAATATATGCAATATCAAACACTTAATTGTCCTCAAGATTCAATAAAACGAGATTCCATTATTTAATCTTCACTCTAGATTGACAATGATGACGATGAATCGGGTCCAAATTTTGTCAATCATTTATACTTGCATATTGAAAAAAAAATATAAAATAAAAAACTTTGTATGTATATATATATTAGAATGTGAGA